>NC_056739.1:1069904123-1069951822 GCF_019279795.1 Protopterus annectens
GAGACTACTCTCTCATTCCAGAGAGAAGACCATCTCCTTGAGTTCAGATCCATCTCTTCCCCAGAGGATTTTTCAGAGTCCCGAACCTACTATTGTCCTGTTGGGCTCCTATGGAAGAGACCACCTCATCTTCTGAGTCTTCCCCAGAGCATCCCACTGAGGAGGTACAGATGAAGCATACTTTCAAAAGGAAGCACCTGGATTCCTGTAAGGAGTCTATTACCAGTGATACTAACTTTGATGAAGGAGAGGGCTCCACTCAAACTCCCATGAAGATGTTTCATTTGGAGAAATTGTTGATGTCCTTAAACAGAAAGGAAGATAGTCCTCCCAATTGTTTTCTTCTGAAGAGTCTGTTTTTAACAGGGCTTTTGTTTTTGGCCCATCTACATCTTTGGTGGATCTACCCATGGGTGAGATGATAGACCTTATCTCTAAATGGGAGTGGAAGGAGCTGAACATAGCTGGACCCATCCTTAAGAAACCAGATAAATTCCTCGTTGCTTCAAGGATTGTTCCCATTGGAGCAAGGTCCCAGCTGTGAATTCCATGGTAGCGTCAGCAGCTACCAAATAGAAACTAGCAGAAGAAAGTTCATGTGTCCATCCACTGAACAGGTAGCCTTGTGCATTGAACAGATTTAGGAAATGAGTCTATGCCTCATCTACCTTAGTGAGAGCATTGAATTATTTGGCACTTATTACGTTTTCAGAGAGATTTGACCATGGTTAGTCTCCCAAGGACCTTGTCTGTGGATCAGAGAACATCCATTGATGCACAGCTAGCTACCCTCCAGTCCTTGTCTAATGTCTGTATGCATCTTATCTCCAGTGCAATGGAGTGTGCATCTATCTGACCATCTGTCTATAATGAGACATGCTTGGGTGAGGCTCTGTGACTTTGCAAAACATTTTAAGGCGTCCATTGTGAACCCTCCTTCAGAAGGATCAGTATTCCTTGGTCCTAAAGTGAAGGACACAATATCTAGAAGTGAAAAAAAATGTAAATCCTTTAATGCCTTGGGAATCATATTTTCCACTCCTCAAAGTGCTTTTTCCAGGAATCAAAAAGGAGGCAAGAAAATGTGGTTCTTCAATTTCCAGGGCTTTTCACCTGGCACTTCTGGAGGCAGAGAACCCTGCGGATTGGGGGGTGGGGTGGGGGGGGGGTCAGGCACTCTTATAATTGTCACCCTATGGGCAGAGGTGGTCTGCAGAATCAAGGCTTCAAAGTCCTTTTTCTGAGAAGCCATTTCAGTGCTTCTGAACAATTGCCCAACTGCTGAACTCTAGAGGCAGTTGGGGGTGCTTACCCCTGCATACAGCAACCTGGACCTCCATCACTCAAGATAAATGGATATAGAGGGTTGTAACCAGAGGCTACTTAATTCCCCTTCCACACTCCCCCTTTAGCCTCAAAATGGCATTCCGATGTTCTACCCTCTCTAAAGGAAGTGGCTGCTTTAGAAATAGAGGATTCTAAACAATCGAGTCATCCAAGAGGCCCCACCAGATCAAAGAGGATCTGGAATTTATTAAAGGTTCTTTCAAAGAAAAACTGGGACGTTAGGGCAATTCTGGACTTAAGTTACTTGAAGAAATTTGTAAGAAAAGCAAAGTATGGTCATGGTACAGTCTGTTTTTCCTCTTCTGAGGATGAATGACTGGATGTACTTGATAGATTTTTTTAGTATGTGTACTACCATATAAAGATGGACAGATGCTTTGGGATGTATTGTTGCTTCTATATTGGAGCCAGTCATTTTCATTTCAGAGCTCTGCCCTTTGGTCTCACCACAGTCCTTCTGGTGTTCACCAAATGTTTGGCAGTAGTAGCAGCTCATCTTCAACTGCAGGGTTCTGGTGTTCCCTTATTTGGGTGACTGACTCATCACTGCCATACCAGTGATCTACTCATTCAAACCAGGGACTCCTTGCTCCATATGTGTTCAGACTTAGGCATTATATTGAATCTAACAAAGTCCAAACTTTACCCTACAAAGCCCCAATTTGCAAAACTTCCCCAAACAAGGATTGCATCCATTCATTATCAAGTCTTGGCAAGCTTGTGCTGTCAGAAGCCACCAGCAAAAAACAATTCTCCATCTTGTAGGCTTCATGGCAGCTTCAATCACCCTGGCCAGGTGCTACATGCAAGTTTTGCTTTGGATTCTTGCAGTCCAGTGGTCGATAAGACAGCAAAGAATGTCTTTAAGTATCTTTAATGAAGATATGTAAAACCCATATCAAATGGTGGTTGGAAGCACCATGTTTCACAAGGATGTCTCTTCGGCCTTCCCTCTAAGACATTGTGGCTGCAAGTTTCCCACGTGAGGTGGGGGTTGTGACATTACCTGTGAAAGACAGTCCAAGGTATGTGGTCATAATCAGAGGCAAGTCTACACATCAGTGTATTGGAAATGAGACTGGTCCTTCTAGTGTTGTAGGCCTTTCTGGACTCTCTCCACTGAGATGTGATATTTATCCAGACAGGCAACATGGCAGTTATCTGGTACTTCAACAAACTGGGAGGAACCCAATCTTATCCCTTATGCCACGAGGCCATGAGAGTATGGCAGTGGGCAATATCTCCTCACCACTTTCTAACAGCAATGAAAATTTCTGGCAAGGCCAGTGTGTTAGTGGACAGGTTGAGCAGGTCGGTCCTTTTTCCCCCGCAGTGATTTCTCAATCCAATATTTATGGAGCAGATATTCAGCTGTTGGGACCTGTCTTCCTGCAGTCTCTTTGCATCTCCCCACAATGCCAAATTCAACAAGTTCTTCACTCTGATCCTCCCAGGAGGGGGAGTCACTAAGGGATGCCTTGACCCAGATGTGGCCCAGTGGACCCCTTTATGCCTTCTCCTCCCATTCCTTTCTTCTGGCCTTATCTAGTACACTCTTCCTTGTGCTGGGCTCTGCTCCAGATCTAATTTCCCACTTGTCAGGGTCACCTCACCAGGACATTCATTCCCTCAAGTTGACCGCACAGCTTCTCCAGTTCCAGTGATGGCGAGATATTGTAGGATGTTCTTCATTCCACATTGCTGCAGTCCTAACTATACGGTAGTCCGCTGTCCAGTCGCTGACCAAAGTAAGTATATGGCTGGCTCGGTCAGGGGGGCGTTAGACACTGGCCAGTACGCCAGGGGTACTAAACGCGCATGACCGGCGTCATATCCTCAGTCTTTTGCCGCATGGTCCGATGCAGAAGCAATTTTGCGAGTGCAGGTTGGCGTTCTGAAAGTTTCTGAAGTCAGAGTTTCAGACCGAATCAAAGTTGGCTAAGTACCGAATATTTTGGTTTTTCTTGCCTCAGTATTTAACGGATGTCAGAAAAAGTGAATAACTGTATTTCTTGTGGGAAACAGATACCTCATAGGGATTACCATACTTTGTGTATACCTTGTTTAGGGCCTGAGCACGACGTTGTTGGATGCCGCTCTTGTGCTAGGTTTAACAAACGCACTATTAAGAGAAGGTTAGACTGTGCCAGGTTAGTGTTTGAAGCGTTGTAATTATAAAATGCCGTCGGATGCTCAAGATAAAGCAGCAAAGCCTAGGGTGGAGGAACCGACAGTCCCAGACGTCGGTTCTTTGGAAGGCTCAGTGGAGCCGGAGGTTTTGCCAGGTGTCTCTTTGGAGTCTCAGGAAGAGACTTTACTGTTACAGGATGTATCCTCGCAGGAAGTAGGCCAGGCTGAGGGGCTTCTCAGGTGGCTGTTCTTCCCTCTCTTCCTAAGGTGGTTAGAGCCTCTCCTTCAGTTTCCAAGGCTTCTTTGAGGGGCAGGCCAAGTTTAGCTTCTGTGGGGGTTTCTCCTAGTACTTCAGGATCTTTGCCTAAGAAACATATGCTTAAAATGGCAGAGGATTTGATTACTATGATTAGGGGTTCTATGCCCCCTCCTGATAAGAGGCCTAGGGTGGAACCTGAGTTTGAGAGTTTTGAGCAATGCTCGAGGCTTGAGTCTTCGGCTGAAGACTTGCAGGAGTTCCCTCCTTATTCTGATTCTGATGTGGATGATTCTACTCCTTCTGCTTCTCCTCCTGAGGATTTTTCATTTTCAGAGACTCTGCATTCCATGAGGGAGCATTTTAAATGGGAAGGTCAAGATTTCTCTGATTCCAGGAAAAGGCTTAGGGAATTCTTGTTTTTACCCCAGCATAGGCCTTTAGCTATACCTCCTGTTTTGAATGTGGTGGAAGATGTGTTTGCAGAGGCTTCCCTGAATCCTGATTCTTTGCCTCCTGCCCCAGTTAAACCGGATAGGTATTATAGGGTGCCTGAAGCTCATAAGTATCTTTTTTAAGAGTCCTAGGGCAGACCCAGAAACTGTCTCTCAGGGGCCTAAAGGTGTGAAGGCCTCAGTTGTTAAAAATCCTGTCCCTCCTGATAAAGAGGCAAGGGCTTTGGATAGATGGGGAAAGAAAGTGTATACTTCTTCCACTTTAGCCATGAGGGCGTTGAATTGTCAGTTTCACATGTTAAAATATCAGAATTATCTTCTTTCACAGTTGAAATGTAAGGTGGATGCTCTGGCTGAAGGTATTGAGTGTAAAGAGTTGCAGGATTTAGTTCATGTGTCTGAACAGGTAGGTAAGCATTCCTTGCAGTGTGGTTTTGATGCTGTGCAAGCCTCCTCCAGGGTGGCTGCCACTGGTTCTGTTCTGCCTGGCTGAGAGATCAGAATTTAGCTGAGCATGTTAAGACAAGGATTTTGGATGCTCCTTTACAGTCTGATGTGTTGTTTGGTTCGCCTGTGGAAGCAGTTTTGAAGAAAATGGAGGACAAGGCTAAGTCTATGCAAACTGTTAAAGATTTTTTGCAGGTGCAGCCTCCGAAGTTTAGTAGAAATTGGCCTACCAAGGGATGGACTTATCCTGCTTATGATTCCCAGTCTAGGGGTAGGGCTAGACGTGGTAGGGGCAGAGCTCAGGTTTCTTTTAGGCCTAGGACAGGGAGTTCCCCTGCTCAGACTTCTGGTGAGGGCAGGGGTCAGTCCTAGCAGACCCAATGACCTACCTTTTCAGCTGCCAGTACATTCTCGCCTGGCAGCACCTTTAGGAGGAAGGCTGTCTCTTTTCAAAGAAAATTGGGATTTAATTACCCAAGACAGATGGGTTCTGGATATTATTCACCACGGTTACAGGTTTTATTTCCATACCTTGCCTCCTTTCAAAGGCATGCCAGACATTCCTCCTCTTCAAAGGACAGAGGCTCACAAGCAAATTTCTCTGTTGCTCCAAATAGGGGCCATTCAGTCAGTTCCTGTGCCAGAAAGGGGCCTAGGATTTTATTCTCGCCTGTTCCTAGTACCAAAGAAGGGGAACACGTGGAGACCAGTTCTGGATTTATCTATCCTCAACACTTATCTGGACATTCCCAAGTTCAAAATGTTGACGTTACAACAGCTTTTACCTCTGCTGGGCAAAGATCACTGGATGGTAACTTTAGATCTCAAGGAAGCTTACCTTCATGTGCCAATCAGACTAAGTTGCAGGAAGTATCTGCGTTTTCGAGCTGGAAATTCTCATTATCAGTTCTCTGCATTGCCCTTTGGCTTATCTACTGCCCAGAGTATTCACAAAGGTTCTGGCTCCAGTGATAGCTTACTTAAGGCTAAAAGGAATCCAAATCTATCCTTACTTGGTCGACTGCCTGATTCTGGCTCAAGAAAAGGAAGATCTTCTACAGCATTTGGAATATGTCATAGCAGTGCTAAGATGCCTAGGGTATTCTGTGATCGAAATAAAGTCCAGTCTAGTACCCTCTCAAGACATGTGCTTTCTGGGTGTGAGACTGAATACAGCAACCCAGATGGCCTTTTTAACCCCGGACAAACAAAAGAATCTTTCCAGTTACTTCCATCATCTATCTCTTCAGTCCGGGCTGACTGCAAGGACAGTCCTTCAAGCCTTAGGGTTCATGGCATCTTGTATTCTGGTGCTTCCCAATGCCAAACTGCATATGAGGAAGCTACAATGGTATCTCAAAACTCTGTGGACACAGCACTGCCAGGATTTGGACACTGTCATTCAAATAATACCTTGCATTCAAAAGGAATTTTTGTGGTGGGCTCAGGAATGTCACCTAAACAAGGGACTCTCTGTGACCCGGCCAGAGGCAAGTCAGATTCTATCGACAGATGCCTCAGATGTTGCTTGGGGAGCTCATCTAAATGGAAAGTGGATACAAGACAAGTGGCCTGCCAGACTACAGCATCTACATATCAACATGAAAGAGATGTTAGCAGTTCAGTTTGCATTAATTGCTTTCAAAGAGTTACTTCTTCCAGGGCAGGTGTTGATTCTAACAGACAACACAACTGTCATGTGGTACATCAACAAACAAGGGGAACACATTCTTACCCATTGTGCAGACAAGCAATGATTTTATGGGAGACTCGCTCTCTGCAACCAACTCTTCAGGCAAGGTTTCTGCCGGAGCACAGAACTCCTTAGCAGATGTATTAAGCAGACAAATCATGGATCCCCACGTGGAAACTGGATCTTCATGTATTTCAAAATTGACAGTGTCATGGGGAACTCCAGACATAGATCTGTTCGCTTCTCCACTAAACCACCAGCTGCCAAAGTTTTGAAGGGATTTCATCACACAGCTTGGAAGGTGGATGCTCTTTCTTTCAGTTGGAAAAATCTTCATGTGTATGCCTTTCCACCTCTGCCTCTTCTTCCAAAGGTGCTTCTAAAGGTCAGACAAGACAAGCCAAGGATGATTTTAATAGCTCCAGATTGGCCTCGGCAGCACTGGTACCCATTACTGAGGAGTCTGGTAAGTAGGCCTCCATGGCCTTTACCCTTGATTCCACACCTGTTGTCTCAGAGGGACGGTCATCTGCTCAATGTCAAGCTTCACTCTACATCTAACAGCCTGGCATATTCTGTTTTGAAAGACAGCAGGTCTCAGCTTCCTCAACAAGTTTTAAATGTGATTATGGAAGCCAGAAGACCTAGTACAAGAAAAGTGAAAATGGAAGAGATTCTTGTTTTGGAGTGCAGCAAACAATTTGGAGATTACTGAGCCAAATTTGAGTGTGGCTCTTCAATATCTTACTGAGTTACTGGACAAAGGTTTGTCTTTCTCTTCCATTAAGATTCATGCTGCAGCAATTTCAGCTCACTATGATTGTGACCCACCATTGTTTTCGCATCCTTTGTTCAAGCAATTTCTTAGAGGGCAAAGAATATAAGACCCAGAGCTCCTACTCCTGCTTGGGATCTCAATTTTGTGTTGGAGAAACTTACTCTACAACCTTTTGAGCCTCGGCTACTGCTGACTTGAAATACTTGGCATGGAAGACTGCTTTTTTGTTGGCCATTACTTCTGCAAGAAGGGTTTCTGAGTTGCAGGCCCTTATGGCAGTGGAGCCTTTTTGATTTTCATAAGGATAGGGTATCTTACTAATCCTTCCTTTATGCCTAAGGTGGTTTCTAGTGTGGCTTTAAACCAAACTATTCATTTGCCTACTTTTTATGCAGATCCCCAAAATAAAGGGGAAAAGATTTTGCACACTTTAGATGTACACAGGCAATTGCGTTATTATTTGAGCAGGACTAAGGATTTTAGGCAGTCTCAGCAGTTGTTTGTTTCTTTTGCTTTGAGTTCTCAGGGCAAGCCTGTGTCAAAACAAACTATTTCTAGATGGATTGGGTGTTGCATTACATTTTGTTATTCCCATCATGGCAAGGAGATTCCAGCTGGGATTAGGCCTCATTCCACTAGGGCTACTGCCACTTCAACAGCATTTCTGAGGGGGGTGGCAACTAAGGATATTTTGGAGGCAGCTACTTGGAGTTCAGTGCATACTTTCTCTAAGCATTATCACCTTCCTCTCTACTCTAAGTCTAGGGCTGGTTTTGCCTCAGCTATTTTGCAAGGCATGTTGTCAGTTCCTGCTTCCTTATGATTTGCCAGCCTCCTTACCTCTGCTTTGGGATTCTACCCAATAGTTAGGACTGCAGCAATGTGGAATGAAGAACATAGTACAGTTTTGTACCTACCATAAATGTAGATGTTCGAGGATCCACATTGCTGCAGTCCCTCCCTCCTTCCCCTCTGTGTTTAGGGGTGGTTGTGTAGGTGAGGTTATATTCTGCTAATTTTGTATATTTTGTATATATATTTTGGTGCAGGTTTGTTGGGAGTTTTTGGTTTTTGGCCTTATCTTTTTAGGGTCTTCTGACATCTGGGGCAAGAAAAGACTGAGGATATGACGTCGGTCATGCGCATTAGTACCCTGACGTACTGACGTCAGTCTAATGCGCCCTGACCGACGTCAGCCATATACTTTGGTATTCGGGCCGACTGGACAGCGGACTACCCTATAGTTAGGACTGCAGCAATGTGGATCCTCGAACATCTACATTTATGGTAGGTACAAAACTGTACTTTTTCATTCTCTGTTTTTCATATCCTGACTGTTCTAGAAACCTTCTGCACAAAACATTTATAAAAGGAAATGGAAAACAGTCCCCATTTGGGCAGTTGAAAGCAATCTTTTTTTTTTTTTTGTTAACAGGAAACATTTTTATTAAATTATCAGTTATGACATAGGCAGTCGTACATTTATATAAATGAAATAAATCTTATTGACATATTTGTAGTTGCAGACATTATACATCACTTCCAAACCAGTTAGTCAAACATTGCATAGTTCATTCAAATCTTGCCTTCTTTTGAACCTCATTCCTTCTCCCCGAAATTTTATCCCATCCTTTTCTAATGATCCCATTTCCAGTTGTTTTATCTGTGTTACTATAGACTTTGATTTCCATTTTCTAGTAGTTGCTTTTTTGTCAGCCTCCATAATTGGCTTCAGCAAGGCCTTACTGTGTCTAGGGAATTCCGATTCTTTATCATAGCTCAGAAAAAAAATTGTCTTTAGTTATACCAATTTGCTTACCAAGCATTTCTGGTAGAGTAGTCTGCAGAGAATTTTTGAAGTCTGCTAATTCATTACACTCCCAGAAATATGTTCTTAGTTACTTCTTAACTCATCACACCTCTAACATTTACTGTCTACCTGAGGAAAAATTCTTTGAAATCTGTTTGGGTAAAGATCCTAAATCTTCTAGAGTTTGTTTGCATATTTGGGAGACATACATATATCCCCCAATTTTTTTCTTTGTGAATTGCCTATCTAATCTCTTCCCAATCCTTTCTAAACTCCTCTGATTGATTCTTTTAGTTATCATGCAGTATTGTATATGCTTTACTAACTATCCATTTTTAACAGCTGCTTCTGTTCTAGATTCTAGTAAAAACCCAACCAGTGCTGGTCTTTCTCTTAGGATCCCCCTACTTCTTTCTCTTTGCCTATACTCTTGATATCAATCCTTTATAGGGAAGGCAGTCTCTAGTCTGCAGTTCAAATAAATTCTTGGTTTCTTACCTTTCTGTCTGTAATTATTTACTCCCAGTACCTTGGTTCCTTTGCCAATTTCTCTAGTAAGTTCCAGCCACCTCTTGCCTATTGTCTGCATCCCTAATTCCGGTCATCCCCATGCTGGCTTAGTTATTAGAATACTTTCTGCTACTTCATGAGTATAATTATCTGTATGGTTATTGTTCATAAGGATCTGCATCCAAAATCCCACTCTCTCCTTTTTTCTTAAGCTTCCCCCTGTTTTGTCATCATCCTTTTTCACTTTGAATTACAACGTTCTGCTTGTGCTATGTATAGTAGCCTTAACTGCGTAGCTCTGAAATATCCCTTCAAATCAGGTAATCCCAAACCATCTTGTAGTATTGGAAGAATCTGCTTATCTGACTTGATGCTTGTTGTCTTCCCTTCCTAGATAAAATCCTGCAACTCTTTATTAATTGCTGTCCACAGCTTCTCTGGTAGATAAAATATGCCTAACCTGTGTATAAAACTAAAGGGACTAAAAACACTGCTTGTATCTTGCTATCTATATCCATAAAACAGAGCTTCCATTTTCTCAGTTTTTGTATTATCGTTTATTTAGTCTCTTCCCACATATCCTTAGCTGCCACAACAGACTTCTTTTTAATCTATACTCCTAAATAGTTTGTGTAATCATGTCCCCATAAATATGGATATTGCTCAACCAATGTGTGTGTGGGTGCATAGTTTACAGCTATTGCCTTTGTTTTAGCTTCATTCATTTTGACTTGAAACTGTTTCAAAATGTTCTACAACACTGAGATGTCTTTTTCTGGTTTTATCAGGTATAAAGTAATGCCGTTTGCAAATAAAGCCAGCTCTTCTTGACTACCATACCAGTTATATCCTTGAATTTGAGTCCCTTATTTTCTTTGCAAGTGGTTCTAAGTAGAATGCAAATGAAGGGGAAAGAGGGCGCCCCTGCCTGGTTACTCTGCTCAAACAGAAATAGGAGAGAGGAACCCACCCATCTCCCACTTTAATTTTTCCCACCTATCCCAAATATATCCTCCTAATCAACCTTATAATTTTTATTAGGGAATAGAAATGCTTCCATTGCCCTACTTATAAAATCCCGACTTGTTCTGTTGAATGCTTTCTGTGCATCAAGACCCACCAACAGCAGCGGCATTTTCCTTACCTTCTGCTTCCCTCTGGATCATCATTGTTCTGTTAATGTCAAATGGTTGCCTCCCCTCCACAAAGCCACATATCCATATCTGTCAATTTTGACATCTCCTTTGCCATTCTTTTTAGGCATTATATACATAAGCACTGTATAAGAAATGTTTTAGAATTGAAATAGTGCTATATGAAGCTGGATGTGATGGACCTTTACCTTCTTCAGGTTTTACAGGCACCACTGCTTTCTTCCAGGGTGTTGGCGCATCTCAAAATGCTGTTAAAGAAAACCTTCCAGATCTTTATCAATTTTTCTCCCTCATAGCTTCCAAACTTCCACAGAAATACTATCTCTTCTTGGGGCTTTCCTGTGTATTTGTTATACATCACCATTTTATCTCATCCCGTCCTATCTTAACTGTTAGTAATTGAGCCTTCTCTGTCTCTAACCTTGGCATATTTAATTCTTCCATAAACACTTCCATTTGTATCTTTTCTTGATTTCTGTATTTCTGTTTTAAACAGATTTTCATAAAATTTCTGAAATATTTCTAGTACCTGTACATGATCCCTTCATGTTCTTTGTGTTTTACTGTTGCAGTCATCACTTGTTGGTTATTCCCTGCTGGGTAGCCATCGGCCAGCCCGAATATCGGAGTAAAAGGTTTCCTTCCTGCATCGACTCTTGAGTGTGAGGCTGTTGTCAGGGCTATAAAATGAAGCAGCCTTAAGTCAGTCTTCCTTGCTGTGGAGCTCGAAGCAGAAGCAATACATGCGTGAATCAGTCGCTCATTGCCAAAGTGAAGGAGTAACCGTCTAAAGCTAAGTACCCTGTTGGGGAACCTATTCTTGCTTTTAACCAATGTCAGAGAAGTCAAGAATTGTCTCAGTTGTGGAAAACAGATCCCACATTGAGACATCTATACCTGGTGTGTCACTTGCCTAGGCCCAGACCACAATGTCCCTGGATGTCGGTTATTTGCTCAGACTATTAGGAGGAGAGCTGAAATTGTAGTTAGAGACTTTAGTAAGACTGTTCCTTACCACAAAATGGCATCGGTCGGTTAGGCTGCTCTTGAATTTCCGAGAAAAAAGAAAGGATAAGGAAAAGGATAGGCCACAGAAAGTTAGGCCCTCTGATGACTCTGATCAGAAGTCCGCTACCCTACCACCCAGTACAGTTACTGAACTCAGTGAGGCACCTTCGCAGCCCCTGATGCCAGCCGAGGATGTGTCACAGGCCACTAAAGAGACCCATTTGGAGTTGGGTATGCCACTGGGTCCACCTTCTCCTGCCAGTATGTTGGCCTTCAGTCATGTGGTTTGGTCCGGAGCAGCTTCTCAGACACTGGCTTCCATAGAGACTATTCCAATGCCAGGCAGAGACAGATGACCACGTTGCTGGTTAAGATAACCTTGTATAAGAGCATGGAATCCACTAGGCCCAAAACCAAGACTACCCCTAAAAAGATCCCATCCCAGGGACCCAGCCACCGACTTCCTTCCACCCAGCCTGCCCCACAGTCACAGCAACTGCTCAAAATGGCAGAACATCTAATCACCCTGTTAAGAGGCAAAAAGCCTACCCAAGCCACTCCAACCAGAAGGAAGAGAGACACTTCCCCTGAGGCTCTTTCTGACTAGAAGTCAGAAGGTTCGTACCTAGAAGAGTCAGACACTGAAGAGCACACTTGTGCAGCATTTGAGGATTCAGATGCTGAGGAACCCCATTCTTGCTGCCACCCCACCTGAACACCTCTCCTTTGGGGAAACTTTAAATTCACTCAGGGAACATTTTCAGTGGGAGGCACAGAGATATCCTCAGTCAAAGAAGAGACTGAGAGAGTTCCTTGACCTGCCACAGCATAAACCTCTGGCTATTCCCCCAATCCTGGATGTGGTGGAGGATGTCTTTCTGGAACCTGCACTCATCCTGAACTCTCTTCCACCTGCCCCCAGGAAGCCAGACATCATATAGGGTACAAGACACCCACAAGTTATCTTTTTAAAAACCCTACAGCTGACCCAGAGGTCATTACTCAGGGTCCCAAGGGGGCTCGGTCTAGCTCCTCTAAAAACCCCATTCCAACTAATAAAGAGAGCAGAGCCTTAGACAGGTAAGGAAAGTCAGTCTACACTTCGGCTACCTTAGCCATTAGAGCTCTGAATTGTCAGTTTCATATGCTTAAATACCATCAAAATATGCTGGAGTTATTAAAACAAAAAAATGTCCACCCTACCAGACAGCAGTACAACCAGGGAACTAGCAGATCTTATACAGTCCAGTTCCTAAGTAGCCAAGCATTCCCTGCATTGTGGGTTTGCTGTCTTGGAAGCTTACAGTAGGGCTGCAGTATCTGACTCTGTGATCCCTAGGCATGCCTGGTTAAGGAAGCAACCTTAGCTTGACCAGGTAAAGTCCATACTATTAGACACCCCTCTGGACAAGGACCAGCTATTTGGCTCTAAGGATGAGGAGGTTAAGAAAATGGGACACAAGGCCAAGTCTATGCAGACAGTGAAGGATTTTCTGCAGGTACAGCCTCCCAGGTTCAGTAGGAACATTCCACAAAACATTGGTCCTTTCCTACCCAAACAAAACCTATCCAGAGAAAAGGGCATGGGGACAGGCCTTCCAGGCACCAGTCCTAAACCCAGCAGAGGTCCAGACAATGGACCACTGTAACACCTAGACAAGGGAGTAGTAAGTCCACTCCCTTCTCCAAGGACTCACAGTGACTTTCTCCCCTCCACCCCCCAGAGAGACTAGGAGGAAGACTTTCTTTCTTCTTACAGAATTGGCAGGCCATCACTTCAGATCTATGGGTCCTAAAAATGATTACCAGTGGGTACAGATTCTCTTTCAAAGAAAACCCCAGATATTCAGGCTTCCCAGATGTATAAGCAAATCAGAGAGCAGAAGCAGTCCTCCAGATCCAAAAGCTGTATGCCCTAGGTGCCGTGGAACCTGTACCAAAGGAGCAGGCTGGAAAATAGTTGTATTCCAGACTGTTCCTGGTACCCAAAAAGGAGTGCATCTGGTGCCCTATTCTCGACATCTCCACTCTGAATCTGTCCCTCTTGGTTCCAAAATTCAAAATGCTGACCCTACAAAAACTTTTGCCAATGCTGATGCCTTATGCTTGGCTAGTGACCCTAGATCTGAAGGATACCCGTTTCATATCCCCATAAGGAAGGCCTGCAGGAGTTTCCTGCGCTTCAGAGCAGGGTCACTACACATTCAGTTCTCTGCTTTGCCTTTTGGTTTATCTACTGCTCCCAGAGTCTTTATCAAGTGTCTGGCTCCTGGCATTGCCTACTGCAGACAGAAGGGCATATCGATTTATCCCTACCTGGACGACTGCCTCGTCCAGGCAGACACCAAGGAAAGACTCTTGCAGGATCTCACCTTTGTTCATACTCTCCTAACCTCCCTGGGATTCACTATCAACAGGGAGAAGTCCCAATTTCACCCCACAAGAAGGTTAACCTTCTTGGGAGCTCTGCTGGAAACAGCAACACAAATAGCCTCCCTCCCTCCAGAGAAGCAGACCTTCCTCCACTCTTACTTTTTCTCAGCTGGCCCGCAGGACCCACCTTACAGCAAGGAAATTCCTGCAAGCACTGGGATACATGGCCTCCTGCATCCTGCTGATTCCCCTAGCCAGACCGCACATGAGGAAACTACAATGGTACCTCAGGAACCTTTGGTGCCAACACTCGCAGTCACTAGATTACCAGCTGCCCCTGATTCCCTGCTTAAAGAAGGACCACTTATGGTGAGCAGAGGCATGTACCCTGAACAAGGGTCTACCCTTCATCACTCTTCCACAAGGCCACACCATCACCACAGATACTTCAGACACAGCCTGGGGGGCACACCAAGGAAGTATATGCACCCAGGGCATTTGGGAAACAGGAGCTTCAGGGCCTGCATATCAACCTAAAAGAAATGCTGGTGGTTCTTAGGACAATCAAGGCTTTTAAGGATCAGACCAGGAGTGCTCTTAATCAAGACAGACAACACAACACAACAGTAATGTGGTACATCAACAAGCAGGGGGGCACTCACTCCTACCCCCTGTTTCACTTAACTAAGCATATCTGGTAGTCAGCCTCAAATCTGGGAGGACATCTGATTGCTCAGTATATCCCAGGGAAACAGAACACCCTGGCAGACCAGTTATGCAGAAGCCTCTTTGATCCCCACGAGTGGCAGCTGCACAGGGGGACCTTTCTCAATATCAGCAAAACCTGGGGGAACCTGGACATAGACCTCTTCACAACCTCAGACAACCGCCAGCTAACCAAGTTCTGCTCCACAGTTTTCCATCCAGAAGCCTGGAGGGTGGACGCCCTCTCTTTCCACTGGGGCAACCTGTATACGCATTCCCAGCATACTTCTAAAGATCATGGAGGAAGGCCCAAAGGCTATTCTCATTGTTCCAGACTGGCCTAGATAACACTGATACCCCATGCTCCTCAACCTGGCCAAGGAACCTCTCATGAACCTGCCTTTTACAACAAACCTTCTAACTCAGGAGGAAGGGAAGGTATTACATCCAAACCTCCCCCACAATCAAGCTGTCCCGCATGGCTGATTCCACAAAGGTGGATGATACCACAACCTTCAGCAGGCAGGTTTTAAACATTATTAAGGAGGCCAGAAGACCCAGCATCAGAAAATCCTACTTCGCCAAATGAATAAGATGTACCATCTGGTGTCACACCAGAGACGTCAACACCACCTACGCCAGTCTGGCATTGATTTTGGACTACCTGGCAGAGCTCCTAGAAAAGGGATTGTCATACTCCTCCATCAAAGCACATGCCTTGGCTATCTCTGCCGATATACAGTTGGATCAGCCCATTTTTTCCCAACATCTGTTAAAACAGTTCCTTAGAGGGGTGACCCACATCATGCCACCTAGAAGGCCACCTGCTCCTGCATGGGCTCTAAACGTTATCCTGGAAAAACTGACTTTGCCTCCCTTTGAGCCAGCTGCTTCAGCAGACCTGAAGTACCTTTCTTGGAAAACTGCCTTTCTGCTGGCCATCACTTCAGCCAGTAGAGCTTCTGAGCTTCAGGCCCTTATGGCCACTGAGCCCTTCATCATTTCCCATGCTGACAGGGTGTCTGTTAGGACCATCCCCTCCTTTATGCCTAAGGTGGTCTCGGGTGTTACCCTCAGCTGGGCCATCCATCTACCTACCTTCTTTCCCAAACCCCATAATAAAGGGGAAAGTATGTTGCATACCGTAGATGTGCACAGACAATTGAGATATTACCTGGATAAGACCAAGTCAGTCAGAAAAACTGACCAGGTACTGGTCTCTTTTGCTCTTGGGGCAGAGGGGAAACCCATGTCCAAGCAGACCATTTCTAAATGGATTTCACATTATAGCCATTTCTGCTATTCCTATCATGGAAAGAGTCCTACCAAATCCATCAGGTCACATTCCACGAGGGCAGCCTCTACTTCCACTGCCTTCCTGAGAGGGGTTTCAATCAATGATAATTTGGAAGTTGCCACTTGGACATCAAGCCACACTTTCACCAAACACTTCCAGCTGGCTACCTTCTCCAAAACCAGGACATGCTGGCATCCCCTTGAATGGGTGCTTGCTTTAAGCTCCTATCGTCCTTCCTCCATCCTGTTTCTCAGCTTTGGGAATCTTCCCACAAGTGATGACTGCAACAGTGAAACATTAAAGACCATAGTACAGTTGTGTACACTAAACCTTAAATGTGGATGTTCGAATGTATTCACTGTTGCAGTCTTGTTTCCCTCAACCATCCCCCTTTTTCTCTTTCGTGGGGACTCGTACCTATTGGGGGCAAGAAAAACTGATGTAATGGCATCGGCTGCCTCATTTTATAGCCCTGGCGACCTGACGTCAGCCTCAGGTGACTGCAACAGTAAATACACTCGAACATCAACATTTATGGTAAGTGTACACAACTGTACTTTATCTTCCTTGTTATATGCTATCTAAGATTGGCAACAACCTTTTTCTACTTTCTGTTGCCTGAGTTGTGCTAAAAATATTTGTGCTCTGGAGTTATCAAAAGTGTTGCTTAACAGGAATCTTTCTAAATTCATGCATATTATCGAGGTGATCCCTTATTTTCTGTTTAGCATTCTGCAGTTGCTTCCCCTATTCTGCAGTACTTCAACCTTTGTCAGTCCCTCTAAATAATTATTATTACTTCTTAACCATATCTCTAATTTATTTCTATCATATTTTTAAACTCCACTTTAGTTGTAGCCTACTCCCTAGCTATATTTGCAGAAGAAATTTCTATCTTGTCTAATAACTCCTGAATAATTTCCACTACCCATTCCTTAAATTATTCTGTTTTCAACAGATATTTAGGAAAGTGCCAGTGCCTCATTTTTATTTCATTATCCTGCATTTTTATTTTAGTTATCGGTACATGATCTGAAATAGTTATTGGATGTGTATCAAAGCTTACAGTTAAATGCACATGTTCCTGTTAAATATAAGATGTCCTTCAAGGAATCAGACCAAGCCAAAGAACCAGACTTGGCTTTCTTGGCCTTTTTCTTCTCGGACAGCTGACCCTCGGGCTGGGAAGATCCTTCCATGGTATCCTTAGCCAATAGCAGAACTCACTGGTTCCCTAAGTAAATTGCAAGAGAAGAAAGCTGACTCAATATCACAGGAATGAAAGCTTGACAAGTCTCACAAGATGTATGGTCATGGGAAGTGCCTAAATGGAACAAATATTGCTTGTAACAATCTTTATGGGGAATCAGTTTCCCGCACTGACATTTCTCCTTTCTGGATGACATGAAACCCAACAACAAGAAGCAGGACAAAACTTAAGTCAAGAAAGTCAAAGAACCTCAATGGGGGTACTTGGCTGAAAGCAATTAAAACGAGCATATGAGCAATTGTTTGGATTAACGGCAAAGAAGTTCTGAGGATAGTACATTCCGGCATCACTTTTATGCCCTATGCCATACACAGGGAGCATACATGTGACATATGGCATACCCATTACAACCTAAAGACTTTTGTGTATTGGTCAGACATCAGGCTGCCCTTGGCAGGGAATCCCTATTGTAAAGGATACTGCAACAGTGATATGGAAGGACATCTACTTTTATGGTAAGATTTTGCACAACTGTACTTTCTGTCTGGCAACAAATGTAAGCGCACTGACAGTACCACAGCTAAGAAATTTATTACAAAAATAAAGAAAAAAACAAAACAAAAATTACAATGAATAAATCCTTACAAAACAATGGTTAACGCTTTCAGGGATCTACCCCTTCATCAGACAACAGTTAAAAATCCCATAATTCTTTAAATACTGGAGAATAGTCACATGATGTTTCAAAAATATTTCAGTTGTACCCAATAAGGACTTAATTAGTGCATCAGTACATATTAGCACAGTTATGCAAATAAATAGACCATACACTAAAATAATTATAGCTAAAATAAATAAAAATGTATATGTGTATAACATTATATAGTGCATAACTCTATATAATGAAAAAAGATATAACCTAATAATCCTAGCGATTAATGGAATACTAATGGAATGCATTTACTCCTCTTCTGCCTGGTGTACAATGAATAATATTTTTTCCCCAAACACTCTGTCTGCCACTTTTAGCACATTGTCCTTCTGCCACAGTTTTGTCAGAATCAACTTTTTCTGCTGGTAGGATTGCAGCTTTACTATTAAAAGATCTAGGTTGCTTTCTCATGGCCATGTTTGGAGCATAAACATGATGTGCCCTTTCTATTAACAATTCCTGCTGTAGAATGCCAGTCCAGTTGCTTATTTGTGCTTTCATAAAATTAGTACAGTCTCTTCCTTCCAGCTTTTGTGGTACAGCAGAAAATCTCAGGTTTCCCTACTTGCTCTGTCTTCTAATTATATTATTTTCTGAAATATTTGTTCTTGAGCAGTCTCCTATTCAACTAGACTTTTCTTCATTTTGACTACTGATTTTTGCAGACTTGTCATCTTGTCTAGATGTCTGTTTTGACCTTCTTCCATTTTGTTATTTGAGTTAATACTCCACTGTTTCATTTATTTTAGTCAGCTCTGAGTACATTTTAATTTTTCCCTCTAGGTTACTGGAAGTCATGTCTTGCACCAAAGCTGAAGCTTGTACTTCTTTTTGCTGAACAACTGCAGAATTCCTTGCCCTCACCTTTTGTGATTAATTTTCTTTCAAGTTCTCTGAGTTTCTTTTTTTGCTGCATCAAAACAGTGCACTTCCTAGCCAGTTACTGAAATTTACCCAAAAAGACAAGTTCCCTGGTTGTCTTTTCTGAGTTTCTGTTTTCACACTGGGAGAGCTGAAAATAAGCTGCCCCCCGGTCTAGTTCCTCTCTGGGATAGTGCCATCGTACTGCAAGCCCTAACTAGGCCTCCATTTGAACTTACTGCCAAATTTGATTTGTGATTTTTATCATAGAAAACTGTTCTTAGTTGCCGTTAACTTCTGCTAGTATAATTTTCTGAGCTCCATGCCTTGTCTGCAAAACCTGCATGCACTGTTTTTCACAAAGACAGTGTGTGTGTGTGTGTGTGTGTGTGTGTGTGTGTGTGTGTGTGTGTGTGTGTGTGTGTGTGTGTGTGTGAGAGAACTAGCCATTCTTTCCTTCCAACAGTGGCTTCTTAATCTTCTATCTACCGATATGTAAACCTCCCTGCATTTTACCCCCAAATTTTCAAACAAGGATGAAATACACATTATGCTTACCAGATGTTCACTGTCAGTTAAGATTCTATTTAGATTGAGCAAAAGCCTTCAGGAAAACTGATTGTTTTTCTTACTCCCCTGTCAAGATGGGAAAGGGATAGCTAAAGTTACTCTACCCTTTTGGTTTTCTGAATGTATATCTTATTTTAACAAAGAAAGGGGTTTATCACTGCCTACACCCCAAGACGCCATTCTACTAGATTTGAAGCTTTGTTGACAACCTTCCTTTCTAGAGCACGTGTTGATGATGTCTTTGCAGTTGCTACATGGTCCAAGGTCTATATCTTCATTTCGCATTATGAATTGAACATAGTGTCCTGATCAAGAGCCTCTTTTTTATATTGTCTGTGCTCCAGAATATCCTTCCATAAGACCATTCATGTGTTTCAGTAGCTAGGGATTCTGTCCCACAAGTTGAAGAACAGACAGAAAAGGCAACAACTAAAAGTTATGTACTCAGTGATAGGTCTGTGTTTGTCTGTTTCTGTTCTTCTTCAACTTACCACTCTCCTTCCCCCTTCCACATATTGTATTGTATTTTGCATTTTAACTCCTGGACTGCTCTGGCTGACTTAGACTTGTGGCTTCTAGAGGTTCTTTGTCAAGACCAAGTGTTTCAGGTGGTTTCTTATTTCTGTCTTAGACACTATGTACCTGACTATTTTCTTGCTGGCAAACTCTATCTGAGGTAGCTGAATCAGTATGGGAAATTATGGGTAAAGGGAGGCCTGAGCATTTGAGCCAAAGCTTGAAAATGGCCGAAGTCTGATCAGATACTGATCCAAAGACCCATACATTGAGGAAGGATGGAAACAGACAACACAGATCTATCATAATGGTGAGTACATAACTTTCATTTCATTTCTGGGTGTTAATGGATAACTCTAAAGGGCAAGTGAAGGAAACAGTGAAAAGCTGAGAATTATTGCTGAGAATTCCAGTAGTGAAGCACTGTAACTGTTTTCCACACACATGAAATAGTGAATTCTTAAAACCACTCAACCAGATACTTATCTGGCTCTGTGGCTAAGAGTGATAAAGCCCTCACTGCGAGAGTGGGAGTGAACAACTGACCCTGGTTCTCGGGAGAAGGGAAGCAGCCTAGGTTCACTTCAGTTGTAGTATTAACAGCCTGGTGTATACCATGCTGCAAAGTAATATACCTCATGGTCAGGAGGAAGCACATGCACCTCCTCCCAAAGGCAAACAGATCTTGAAGCTGCAGCATGGTGATGGGGGGGGTTGTTTCCCACTCCCTGGTATCAGTATGATGCTGCACCAGCATCCTCAGTCTCCTTAAACCTGGTGAATGAGGAGGGAAGCTGGTGGTAGCTGATGGTCAGCTGCAGGTTGGTTAAAATTATACTTAATCAGACTGTTAATGAACGTTTGTTAAAAATTAAACAAAACAGCACATGCGATTGGGAAACATCCAGAAAAGTCTGTTATGGTGAAGAACTCCATGTGTAATATGTGTGGTTACAGCCCATATCAGCTGGTGTGTGGTCAAAATGTAGGTTTTTAGTTAGTGGTAATTGAAAACTATGTGCTGTTGAGAGTACTACATTTAGTTCTTTGGTGTAAGGTAACATAACTATCTTTCATACTGCACACAGAGCACTTGCTGAACCACAGTGTTCATATAGGATTCAAAGAACCTTAGATGAACAGTTAGTCTACAGATGAAAAATATAAGATTAGTAATAAGGGATAATATAAATGCCCTGACTGTGTAGAGTTAAGGGTCCTGCATGGTGTACCACTGGACAGGATGGCGTGATGGTCTGTATAAGGTCTGAAAGTTTATTTTTCTGTGTACACTTTTTAGACTTCAAGCCAATAGCAAAGATAATCATTGGCATTTATCTGGGGAAAGTGCCCAGCATTGAATACCACTGCCAAAATGGATAGTTTTAGTTACAAGTTTGCAGTGTAAACCTTTATAAGCTTTGCCTGATTGATTGGATTCCACCCTACACATACCTTGTGCAATGACCATAAAGGGACATGAAAGTATTTTTCCGTATAAATGGATTTTTAAGTAAACCCGTCAAGGGGCAAGTATTCCTGACTTGTTAAATGAGGAATGTTATGTAACAGGCACAGAGTGTGTTTCAGAGTCAGCTGGCAGTTGTACAAACTATAAGACAAAATCCAGTGGAAGAGCCTTGCCCTGAGCTGTAGACATGCAACATCCCTTTACATTAATTCAGCTTAAGTGTCTTCCTCTCAAGTCAGAGCAGCCTTCCTAATGTGTGGGTAAAAAGTGATCTCTCACTCAGAGCAATAATCCTTGGACTTGCAAGACAGGTAGGCAACACATTCCAAAACTGGTGTAATATGTGTGGTGCACAGAACTGGAAGAAATTGCTTTGTCTTAAGGATCAGCTGATTACTCAGAGGCTTTGGTTGAGTTATCCAAGGCCCAGATGAGATGTGTTTGAAGTGTAGGACTTCCTTCTTCCTGATGCAAAAGAGAAGGGATAAAACAGCTGGAAAACAACAGTCTGTGAATAAAATTGTGGAATAAAAATGCATTTCCACATTATTGGTATATACCATAAAAGGGACACCTACAGAAATTGTTTAAAACTCAACTAGTTTAGCTTTGAGGATCTAGACATTGTGGTGCTTTCTAAAGACTCCTTCCACATGCATCATGCAGATGTTAAAATGGATTCTGAGAATTCTAGCTTTTCCATAACCCATGAGGCAGAATGTGAAGGGGACAGTATGTGAACTTCAAAAGAAAAAGAAAAAAAAAACATGCATATATGGATTTGGTAGATGCATGCAGTTAGACAGATACTGTGTCTTGTACCAATGGAAAGGTATTACTGGTGAGCCCAGTTGGCTTATTTAGGCATGATGAAAACAGCAAGGTGAGTAGACTGCTTGCTTCCCATGTTAATGATTTTATTTGGGTGAGGAACTAAAAAGACTTTGTAGCAACAGAGATTTGACACCTAGATATGCTGTTCGATGAGAGGAGAATGATAGATGTTTATGAGTCATGGTTATAATGCAATTCCTTATCCATGGTTGTTAGATGGAAGTGTTATCCACCTTCCATTCTGACTTTCAAAGCTTTTGAGCATCCCCAGAATTTAGCCAGTCCCCTCCCCCTAACCTGAGACATCATCCAGTGCATGGCTAAAAATGGAAAACAGCCAATACCATGTTCAGTTCTTTTTGGATCAAGAGGTATTGCTCGTCAATCCTTTTGTCTGTTGCAAGAGTTGCCCTTGCAATCTTAGAGATTTAGAGCGCTTTTGCAAGGAAGAGTGGGCAGATATTGCCAAGTCAAGATGTGCCATGCTGATAGACTGCTACCCAGATGACTGAATACTGTAATTAAATCAAAAGGTGTTTCAAGAAAGTATTAGTTTAAGGGTGTGCACACACAACTAAGCATTAGTTTAAGGGTGTGCACACTTAAGCAACCAACGTATTGTACGTTTTTTATTTTTTATATTTTCCCCTAGCAGATTTGTTTGTTTTTCAATTGAATTGTACAGGTTATAGGTCACATTAAAGGTGGGAAAAGTTTTGAAGTTATTTAGTTGTCTCATTTTTTTATATCACAAAAACCTGGCATTTTATCTGGGATTTGTAAACTTTTTATATCTACCCAGTCAAACATTATATAGCTCATTCAAGTCGTGCCTTCTTTTAAACCTCATTCCTCCCCGTATGTATTGTTCCCACAATTCCTCTTTTTTCCTAAGTAATTTGCTCCTACCCTTTTCCAGAGATCCCAGTTCCAGTTGTTTTATCTCTGTTACTATATTCACTACTTCTAGTACAGTTGGATTAGCTTTTGATTTCCATTTTCTAGTAATTGCTTTTTTTGCCAGCCACCGTAATAAGACTCAGCAAGGCCTTAAGAGAACTCCAAAAACCAAAACGAACCACAAACAGAACCAGTCCAGTAACACAAATCCAAAGACCACACTAGGGCAGTGTATTGTCAGTTTGTTCTCTGATTTGTCCATCGGAAAAGGGCCATGGTTGTAACCAGTACCAGTATTGTCCAATGAAAACAGCCTGTGCATAACTGGCTCTATTTTCATTGTTGTTTCTGTTTTGATCCATCGATGAACCTTCACTTTGTGTAACTGTAACATTGTTACTGTCCATTTCTAAATTTGACATGTTTTGGTCAGATATCACCTTTTCATTGTTAGTTACACTACTGTTAGAAGGCTGTGTCAATACATGACTATTCCCAGGACCACAGTTGTTTATCACTTCATGTATACCTTCCTGAACAGTGTAAGCCTGGTTTACTTTATAGGCAAAAATGTCTCTCTTTAATTTAGACTGCATTCTGGAAATGATCGTGGCCCTATGTCTATCAGCCTTTGCTTCTAGACTATTCACCTTAATTTTAATGACTTACTTGCCGTAATGTACCACTAGGATACGCATCATGTTTAAACCAGTCTCATTATATAAGTCTATGAGAGTTTTACTCAGTTCATCCCCAGGCATGACGCCCATTCGAAATGAAGCAAAATAAGAACGATACAATTGGTGTGAGACAGGCATGCTATAACGTCTTACATCACCACGCAAATGATGGAAAATCAAACGGTGATACCAATGGACACAGCGTTTCAAATTGGCGAGTGTGTTCTACTGTAGCAAACGTATGGAATTATGTATGCAAACAGATTACCAGCACTTTTTGGCACACCAAAAATTCACAAATCTGTAGATGACCCCCCGTTCAGATTTATTGTGGACGGTAGGGGGTCTATTACCTATGCGTGTGCTAAATACATAGATAGTGTTCTTAAATCTCTCATTGAACGTGAACCACAGATCTGTAAGGATTCGTGGAGTTTCTTACACAACATTAACAGTATTCCTTACAATCCTAATTATTTTCTTCTTACAATAGATGTAAGAGACCTTTATACGGTTATACCACAAAAATTAGGATTAGAATGGATTAGGGAATTCTTGCTAATTAGGAAAGTTAGTAATGACATCATCTATCTGGTCGAAACCTTATTAGAACTAGTATTGACCTACAATTTTTTAGTGTTTGACGGCAACATTTATTTGCAAACCTCAGGTGTTGCCATGGGTTCCCCGTGTGGGGGTGCCTTTGCGAATTGCATCATGGCACACTGGGAAGATTCATTGCTTTTTAAAGAACCATCATTTAAAACCAATGTCACCTGGTATACTAGATACCAGGACGACATGTTTATACTATAGAAAGGTTCAATGGAAGCTGTTACAACATTTATTTCTAGAATTTCCGAGCTAACAGAATTTCTTGAATTCACATATGATGATCAATATTCTAGGATTAATTTTCTTGACATTATGTTACAGAAAGATAGTTCTAACTGTAGATATAAAAGTGTTATATATAGGAAACCGACATATTTGAATGCCTTTTTGCACTTTAGCAGTTGTCATCCTTACCATCAGAAAAAAGCAATAGTCAAGGGGCAGATGGTAAGAGCAGCTAGGATGACAACTGATATAAGTGACTTTATTGAAGAATGTAACAACTTGTCTTCCATGTTTACTAACAGAGGCTATCCTGACTCTCTGATTGTTGAAGTCAGGTCTGAGGTTATGTATAAGCGTGAAATGGGTCATTTTAAACCAATTTTATCTGACCAAAGTGGAGTTTATAACACTGTGTCTGACAACTGCAGAACAGCAGCAAATAACGCTAATACCTCAGAATTTAGAACCAGTTTTTTATGTACTTTTAATTTAGATCATGTACTTATTAGGAACATCCTATATAAAAACTGGGTGTTAATCTTAGAGGATAAAGAGCTACTTATTAAGTTTGGGCCAAAACCCAAAATAATGTATAGGCATGGCATAAATCTGAAAACATTACTAGAAAGTAGGGGATGTAACATTAATAAAAACAAAAAATGTTTTGGGATGACAAAATGTGGTGTTTGTCGCCAGTGCAGTTTTATTAATGCGGGTGCTAATGTTACCATAAATGACAGGATTTATAAAATTATTGGGAACTTTAATTATGACACCAAATCAGTTGTTTATGTTGCTAACTGCCAAAAATGCGCAGCTTTCTACATTGGTAAAACGGAGCGAAAGTTAAAACAGCGCATTTACAAACACACATATGCCATTTCCAAAAAAGATCTAACTAATGCTCTAGCACGGCATATTGTTGAACACTCTGATCACAATTTTAAATTTATGGTTTTGAAGCATGTAAATGAAGATGTTAGAGCAGGACCTTGGCAGATACTGTTAGAAAAGGAAGAACTTTTTTGACAGATTAGAACTGCAGCACATTTGTTTCCTGGTCTTAATGAATATACATCTATTCGTTGTGTGCTAAAACACATTTCATTGAGAAGATAGTAATATGAAAAATTACTACTTTTAGCTTAAAATATATACATTGAAGTAGGGCTGTTGTGGTTGTGCTTGTACTTATACAGATATTTATATAATGGTTTTTGTATTGTTTTTTATAGTTCATTTTTATAGAAAAAAATTTTTTTATAGATGTTATGTTGCCTTAAATATGTAATTGCAATTAAGTTCACAATTACGTTATTAGGTTAAAGTATATATAGCCTTGTTTTTTAAAATAGAGTTTGTCTGAAGAAGGAAAGCTATTTGGTTTTCCGAAAGCGCTTACAATAAATTTGGTTAAGTAGTTAAAGCAGTTCGGTGTTTGGTCCTTCAATATCGCTTTTTGTGTTTTCAACTGTGTAGCTCTAAAATATCCTTTCAGATCAGTTAATCCTAAACGTTTATGTTCTGTTGGGAGGATCAACTTATCCCACTTGACCCTTGTCATCTTCCTTTCCCAAATAAAATCTGTCAACTCTCCGTTAATTACTATCTACAACTCCTCTTCTGGTTGATAAAAATATGCATGACCTGTGTATAAAAGTGAAAGGACTGAAAACAATTTTACTGGTTATATCTTGCTATCCATAAGTGTAGGCACGAACTTCCAGTTTCTCAGTTTTTTGTGTTCTCTTTTATTCATTCTCTTCCCACATATCCGTAGCTGCCGTAACTAAATTTTTTTTAATCTGTACTTCTTTTTATCATGTCCTCAAAAATGGGCATTGCTGGATCAGTTCATATGTGGGTACATAGTTTACAGCTATAGCCTCTGTTTTATATTGATTAATTTTATATCTTGACAAAAAAAAAAAAACTCTCTCATAATATTCCACTACACTGAGATGTCCATTTTTGGTTCCATCAGATACAAAATAATATCTGCAAATAAAGTCAGCTTTTCTTGAACACCATACCAATTACATCCTTTAATTTTTGAAACTCTTTTTGTATCTGCCAAGTGGTTCTTAATGTAACACAAATAAATAAGGGGAAAGAGGGGACACCCTTGCCTGGTTCCTCTCTTCAGACACAGCTGATCAGAGAGGAACCCTCCCACTTGGATTTATGCCTTTTGTTGTTGTCTTTCGGCTTTTCCCGGTTAGGGGTCGCCACAGCGAAACTCCGGCCCACTAATGATTAGTAGTAGATTTTCATGAATGCCGCGGTGCCAGCTTGACGTTCAACCTTCAACGAAGGCTCGCCCATTTTTGCCTCTAATCCCTCATATATCAGTCTAATCAACCTTCTTATTGTATCAGGAAATGCAAATACGTCCATTGCTGTGCTTGTAAAATCCCAGCTTATTCTGTTAAATGCTTTCTGTGCATCAAGATTCACCAGTAACAGTGGCATTTTCTTACATTCTTCTTCCCTGTGGATCATCATTTGTTGTATTAATATGTTGTCAAATGTTTGCCTCACCTCCACAAAAATCACATTGGTTGTATCCATCAATTTTGACATCACATTTGCCATTCTTTTAGCCACTATATACATAAATACTTTAAAATAATGGTTTAAAATTGAAGTGGGCCTATGTGGAGCTGGGACAGATAGGTCTTTATCATCTTTAGGTATTACAACCACCATATATTTTTGTCCAGGATGTTGGTGCCTCTTCTCCTTTTAAAATACTGTTAAACAAAACCTTCCAGATCTTTATCACTTCTTCTCCCAGCTTCCAAACTTCCACCAGAATATTGTCTATTCCTGTTGATTGGTTGTATATCACAGTTTTTTATTGTCTCCTCCTATCTTAACTGTTTGTTGTTTTGCCTCATCTACCTCTAACCTTGGCATATTTAATTCTTCCATAAATATTTCCATTTGTGCTTTTTCTTGATTTCCCCACTTCTCTTCTTTTTTGTAAATTTTCTTAACCTTTCTGAAATAAATTTAATACCTCTATATGATCTCTTGATTATTTTTCTTGTTATACGTTCCCTGGGTTTGGCAATAACCCTTTCCACTTCCCTTTGCCTAAGTTGTTCCAAAAATGTTATGTTCTGGGGTTATCAAAAAAACAGTTGCTTTACAACAATTTTTTGAAAACTCCTGCATCTTATCCAGGTACTGCCATATTTTCTCTTTGTCTCTGCAATTGTTACTTTCTTGTTCTTTGAGATGCCCCTTATTTTGTAATGCTTTAACCTTTGCCAGTCGCTTGTAAATAATTATTATTTCTTAACTAGATCTTTCTTATCATATTTCTACCCAATTGTTAAATTCCACTATTATTTTTTTCCCATTTACTCTCTCTAACTTCTGGAGTACTTTCTATCTCTGCTTACAATTGCTGGATAACTTCCACTACACATTCCTTAAATTCCTCTCATTGTAACAGGTAAGTGGGGAAGTGCCATTGTCTCATTTGTACTTCATTACCCTGCATTTTTACCTTAGTAAACTTAGTTTACCAGTGCATGGTATGAAATATTTATTGGGTGTATATCAAAGTTTTTGATTAAATGGATATATTCCTGTGAAAATTTGTCAAGTCTGGTACAGTTATTGTACCTTTGGGGAATAATAATTAAATACGTTGAGTTCCTACTACTGAATTAATGTCTTTCATACCAAATATTTTCATACAATTCATTAGAAATCTACCCGCTTTTGTTATATTTCCCTTCTATGCCCCCAGATACATCCTCATTGTGGCAAATCAAATTTCAGTCCTCACCTGTAAGTAATATTCCTTGCTGAAAGCTGATTTCCATATTTTTATGCTCCAAAACATCAGTTTAAGATGGATTATTAATACATATCAGCCCATTCTTTGTCCTTTGACAGTAGTACTTTACTACTGCAAGTCTGCCATTATTCTCTTTTCCCCCTCTTCTGTCAGTATTGGAGCTTCTCTAGAAATTAAGATAAGTACTTCTGTTTTCCTTTGTCCCAAGTATTCCTGATTTTATCAAATTCACATGTTCACTTCTTTCCAAATGTGTCTCCTGGATCGTTGCTATTTGCTCACTGCTTTTCTTAATATAATTAAGTATTCTTTCCTTTTTGTCTGTACCTGTGAGTTCACATTCCAAGATAATATGGAAAAGTGTCTCCATTATGGTAACAAGTCTTTATTCCCTTGCATCATACATGGGCAAGTTTTTTGAATGTCTATTTCCAGTTTTTTTTTTTTTATAAATGCAGCCACAATGGCAAATTAATCCACATACAATTCTTTCTTATCACCATTGGAACTTATGTTACATTTTACAAGAATTTTGTTTTAGTAAAAACAAACAAAAAAAACACAGCCCAGAACTTGTTAATTTAATAAAAGAATATGTAACTGTGTATGTACATCTTCAAATAATGAAGTTTAACTTTTCCAGCAGGAACATTTTATGCCCAATAGGCAGCTGTTAACACAGGCCCTAATTAACCTGAAATTGAGATGATCCATGCCAAGATGTATTTTGCTGCCTGTGCTTCTACTCACACTAATTGGTGTCTGTTCTTCTTCTTTTTTTATTTTTTAATGTATCTTTACCCCCCCCCCCCAAAATGTGAAACTACTTTCATTAATTTTTAAGCTTAAAGAATCCAGTGGTCTGTCTTTTGCCCTGTTAGTAGTAACAGAAAATAATGTAGTCCCTTGTTGCAGCCTGGAGGATAAACTGAAGCATTTATTGCTAAAGGATTTTTTTCATTGTATTTGATATTCTCATTATTACTTTTTTTCCACTTAAAATTTGTCATTATATTAAGCCAAGGGTCTTAACCCAGACATTTACATATGCAAAAGTAAGAGGAAAACGTATCAGCTCTACATATCTGTGTACTTTTACATTTCCATCCCCCACCTCAGCACCCCAAGATTAAAACCTGTTAAGTTAAACATGCTTTTGCCTAGCTTTACTTCTCTTTTTCCATGTAATGTCTAAATTTCCCAATACCAAAAAAAGGAGAAAGAAAGGAAAGAGTAAGAAGGAAAAAGGCATCTGTTTACCTTAACTTTATCACATACAAGAACAACTACAATACTCTACTTTAAAATATGCAATTTGTATTGTGAAAGGTTTCATAAAAATGCTGTTAAGAAAAAACGGTTTTACTTGCAGTTACCTTTTCCTTTCTCCAAGCTCTCAACTTTTACCAACATAAATTGGAACAAAGTAAAAAAATAACTACAAAAAGGGCCCCAAGTTAGGGACACATTTTTAAACATTGGCACTATTCACTTACAAGTTCTCAAAACAATTGCCAGTTTTAGGAGGAATGGAACAAAATGAGAAAAATCAAGGTGTCCCTACAAAATAGGGACAGTTCTTCCCCTCCCCTCAGAGTCCTTAGCATTAATGACATGATGCGAGGCAAATGCTTTTCAGTTCTTCACAACTTTAACAAAGTCAACAACATTCCACATTGTCCACTTATTCTTATACAGTTCTCTTTCAGAAATGTGACTGAGGCTTTGCAGTCTCACATTTATTCACTAAATTCTGTGTTGCTAGTTTTCTTAATGTTTATTTCTGTCTTCCAGTTTCAGATGCCAGCTCATTTCCATGGTCCTCCCAATTTTTCTGTTCAACTCCTGTGCTTTTCTTTGTCTCTCAAGCATTTTCTTTTGAAACAGTGGAAACAGTTTCACTAGCAAAGTCTCTCCATGTGCTTTACTTTCAGAAGAATAAGAGGCAGAGTTCTCTTCTGTTTCATGCCTTATTCTTTTGTTGGAGACATACTTTTGCATTTCCTCCTTAGCACATTCGGCATCAAAAAATGACACTAATCCTCCTGGAAAATATATTCTGATTACAGTTGGATACAGCAGCTTAAATCTCACACCTGCCTCTCGACATTCCCAGATTACTGGAGTAAATGTGGTTCTCTTCTGCCTGGTATACAGTGAATAATCATTTTCCACAAACACACTACTGTCTCCAGTGTTTAATATTTTGCCCTTTTGCCACAGTTTTGTCAGGATCTACTCTTTCTGCTGGTAGGTCTTGGCTGCTTTCTTATGGCCATAAAAAATAAAATAAAGCACCGGACCAACAGGGTCTGACAAAACACGTGTAAATTTATTTAAAATGCCAAATAACTAAGCGCTTTCACCAGTAATACAATCTGTCTTCATCAGAGTCATGCATGAAGCATTAAATAGTAATTGCCCTTCCTCTATCACAAAAACAGGGTTTTCTGTAACCACCTTCCCTAAAAACTACTATTGTTCCTTTTTATATATACTGTAAAAGTCTTTGCTATACTCCTATTACACTGTATAACAATGTATCACTACTAATTGCCTTATAAAAATCCTGCAACATTGCGGTGTAATTGCTGTTAATCTCCGTGTATAAAGAAAAAATGTAAAATATGTTGGAACTTTCTCCCCGGGCCTCCGCTGAAAAGGGGCTTTGCAGCTCAGTCAGACAAACCTGGTCAACAAATGTAAAATAAATAAATATATTTTTTTGCTCCCTCCTCTACCATCCATCATTTTACAGGCCAGGCACCCTGATACCTGCCCTTGCTGGGTCTACCAGTTACATCTATGCATCATTCCAGGGAAGGAGTTTACTTTTTATGACCCACCTATTTCAACTCCCCCCTTCCTTTGTGGGTATGTGGTTTAATCTGGGTGAGGTTGGCATACAGTGGAGATGTGCAGCATTTTGCCCCTCCTCTGCAGCAGCTCAGCAATATCTCCACCCTTAAACCTGTCTTGTAGGCACACCTACCTTATGATGTCTCCAGGCCCCACCATAGAATGTCACAGCGGGTGTCTACAGACCTGATCATCCACCCCGGGATGGTCATGCCCATTCTTCTTTGCTGCTCTGTCAGTCAATTGAGCCACTAATCAAGCCTAGATCAGCTGGGTCATAGCTGGGACTTCATCCTGCTATGTCACTGGAGTGAATGAGAATAATCTTTTTGTATACAGAGACACTCTGGGAGATGCTTCTCAGGGGTAAGTGAGGAAAAAGAACTCTTGATAGAGCTGAACTGCTATCTGCTAGTCTGTGTTTGGTCAGGGTGTTACCTGCAAAGAAAAAAAACACAGAGGGTTGGGCATTGTTCATCTGAAAGTATGGTGTCTGCTAGAAAGGCTGATTATCTTACCTTAGCCAGGCAGTTATTACAGGCTGTTAATCTTGGTGCTCAGAAGTCTTTACTTGAGAGTAGTGTCAATAAAGAAATTCCTGATGAACATCTGTTATAGGATTCTGACATAGAGACAGGGCTTCTCCTAGTGATACACAAGTCCATAACACTTATTCAGAGGAATCTTGCTTCTTTCTTCCTCCTTTGGAAAAATGTTCTTTCTTTGTGGCTGTGTTTCCAGGATGAATGAGGTGTCTTTGTGGAAACAGTTGGATGTACCCTCCGAACTGAAGCAAATACTATGTTACAAGTGGAGGTACTTCATTCTACACCAATCCCTCCTGTTTTGCTAGCTTTGGAGGATATGTGCAATGCTGCCTTCAGTAATCCTGACTCTCAAACTTTAGTTGCTAAAATGTCAAAAAGACTGTATAAAGTATCATAAACTAATTTTTGTTTTCTCATCTTAGATCAGATCCAGCTGCAATTTCTACCTCTTTGCCAGTTGGCAACATATTTAGTTAATACCAACCCTCCCTAGTTGCCAAAGTAGGTATGTTGTTGGACAAGTTTGGTATGAGTGTGTTTTCTTCTTCCACAAAGCTTATAGAATTCTCAGCTCCCAGGTGCATATGTGGAAGCTTACTCTGTGATGTGCAGATACTCAGCCTTACTGCCTTCAGACGGTAGCACCTTTCTGAATTTGTTTGTAATATTTCCCAAGTATCTAAACATGCCTTGAAAAGTTTGTATGATTAGGCCGATACTGTGTCAAGGCTCACTGAGGAGATGTGCTTGGGTACGTAACTAATAGTTTGCTGATGACATAAAGTCTGAAATTTGGAAGTCTGCATTTGATAGAGGCTTTGTTTCACCTTTCTGCTACTCATGTCCTCAAACAATTTGATGAAAGAAGGAAGATAATTCAGTGAATGTCTAAGATTTTTCACATCCCCTTTACAAATATCCCAAATCCTCTTTTCCTTTTAAAAAAAATAGTAAGCAATCCCTGCCAGTGCAAGGCAAACGAGGATGAAAAAAGAGACGATAGGAGGGGAACAATAAGAAGCAAGGATCTTTTTCAAAAAAGGAGCAGACTAATACTTCAGAATGGTTATGCCAGCATTCTATCCCCATGCCCTCCCTTTTTATCCTATCTGTACAAATCTATCCAAGAAAATGGCTCGCTAAATTGTCCTTTTGGCAAAGATTGTTTCAGGCTCTTTGGTGCTAAGAGTGGATATGATGGGTAAGTAAGCATTGGATACAAATGCATCTTTTCAGATGAAATCCTCCACATACTCTGAACCAAACAAACTTTTTTATCTGGTTCTTCATCACTTATTCACCCTAGGTGTCATAGAAACAGTGTCTTTAGATCAAAATGGCAAAGGCTGCTATTCCTGAATGTTTCTGGTACCAAAGAAATAATCTTCTTGGAGACCAGTTTTGCATCTTTCCTTTTTCAGTCTGAATATGGAAGTACAAAGTTCAAAATACTGATCCTTCAGACAGTATTACCCCTCATACCTCCCTTGATTGTAATGACATTAGATCTAAAAGGTGCTTATTACTTTCCCATAGCCATAGGCTTCAAGAAATTTCCCAGATTCTCTGTGTCTGGGTCATGTTATCAATTCTCTGCATTACATTTGTGTTAGGTACAGCTCCATGGGTATTTACAAAAGTATCTAGCTCCAGTCATAGCTCATTGCAAACTAAATGTCATTCACATATTTCCTTATTTGGTGGTTTTATCTTTGCAGAGTCTTTTCTCATATCTCAAGGGGCCTTAACATAGGTGTCATCTCTTCTTACCAATCTGGGTTTCCTGCTAAATCTACAAAATTCCTGCTTGAATCATGCATGGGATTTTGATTTTGGGTTTTCCCTTCTTAGGAATTGGCCAAGGGCAGCTGCCGCAAGCTTCCATCAAGATTGGATCTACTCATACAAGGTTAAGGAGAGTTTGATGTACACAGTTGCAAACAACTTCAAATGACTGCCTGGATGAATTTGTTTGATTCCTTTTAGACAACTTTTACATGAGGATGTGCAGCAGGTACTAAAGGAGGCGACTAAGTTTGCTACTAGGAAATATATTGGCAAATGGAAAAGATGTTCTAGTTGATACCTAGGTAATAAGCAATAACCAGGGCCTTATCACATATTATGTAGCACTGTTTCTGAAATACTTGAGTTACTTTTCTCTGGCTTGACTTACTCCTGTATCAAGTTAACTCTTGCAGCCATTTCAGCACTTCTGCTCACTGATCCTCCCATTTCTTCTCTGTTTTTAGTAAAACAGTTTCTTAAGGGGGTTTTACATATTAGGCCTTCGCGAAAACAGGTGACACGGCCCCTTCTTTGGGATATTAACTTTGTGGTGGAAAAATTAACAATGCCTCCTTTGGAACCCGCTCATCCAGTTAATTTAAGGTTTATTAAATGGAAGACTTTATCTGTTGCTCTGACGTCTGCAAGAATAGCTTTCATGGCGGGTGAACCCTGTCTGGTGGTCTTAAGGATAGGGTCTCATTAAGAACAAATCCCTCATTTATGCCTAAGATTGTTTAAGAATTTACTTTGAATCAAGCTAGCAATCCTCTCAGTAGTCTGTCCGAATCCTCAGGACTGGGGAGAAAGAGTTTTACATACTGTGGACTTGCATAAACAGCTTGGGTACTATCTTGGCAGAACCAAGTCTTTTAGAAAAAACAGACCGCCTTTATTTCTTATGCTGGACAAAGAAAGGACAACCCATGCCAAAACAGACTATTTCAAGTTGGGTGTCCTCAGCTGTTTCCTTTTGTTATACCCACTATGGTAAATCAGTTCTATGGAGTACAAAGGCACATTCTACTAGAGCCTTAGTTTCTATGGTGGCATATTGGAAAGGGGTGGAATCTAGTAGCATTTTAGAGGCAGCTACATGGTCTTTTACATACTTTTGCAAATCATTACTAATTGGATTGTTTTTTCAGGTCCAAGATTGGGTTTGGTGGAACCATTGTTCATGTGCTGCTGGATCTTTATCCAGCCTTTCTCCTCATCCTCCTGGGTTGAATATGTTTTAGTAATCAACTCATAGTCAAAAGGCTACTGCAGCAATTAGAATGATGAAGATAGTATAGTTATCTAAGATGCACTTACCATAATAGTAGGTCTGAATTTTTCATTGCTGCAGTAACTGCACCTACCCACTCACCATCCTCAAGTTGTATAAAGTTTTGGATGCTGTTTATAAACCACATTTAGAGGTGTAGGAGGAGTAAGCTCTTTTTTGTTTATGGGCAAGAAAATCCTGAGGTTTTCTTGGCTCTGACTGGTTAGTCCATTACAGGAAAATCAGCAGTCAGGAGTGGAGGTGTTGAAGGGAGCCTGAACTTTGTGAAGCTGCCTAGTTGTATCCTTTGCAGGATACATCCCATAGAGCCATGTATCCTGCTATGTTTGTTAGTGATTTTGACTGTAAGTGTTTGCTATATACTGTATTTTGTGTTCTGAATTTACTTTTTTTTTAATCACTTTTAATATTTCATCTTAGTTGATATAATCATAAACATGTGCACACGTGTGTGTGTGTGTGTATATATATATATATATATATATATATATATATATACACACACACACACACACACACACACACACACACACACACACACACACACACACACACACACACACACACACACACGTTTTTTTTTTTTGCTAGGTTGATGTTAATTGTAATTCACATTTTTTAACCCGCTGCCCCAACAAACACAGTCCTGCTTATCCCCCAGGCTGTTCTCCTGGTTGCTATACAACCTCAAATCTCTACATTGCTCTTGCCAGGCTGGTCCCCATTGTGGGTCCCCTAACTTTGAGGAGTTAATCTTAATGTACTCACTTGTAACACCTGGGGATTGAGGGATCTCACTACGGCATGGGGCATGACACTGGGAGCTATCATGTACCTGGTGGATGGTCAGGTATCCCCATCTTTGTCACCCTTGCCAGCATGCTGACTTGTGCAGTTCATCTGGGCAGGCATTGAGGTGTGGCTTAAGAATTCTTGTGCCTTGGGTCTTTAAAGCAACCTACACACTTGCCCAGCCTGGAGGACAGTGTCACTCTGAGCTCCCCCCCTACAAGAACTGTGCAACCATACTCCCCTCCCAAGGATAAGCATTCCCATTCTCTCTGCATGTGCCAGCAGGCACTCAGCTAGTAAGTGAACACAGGATGTCTTCGCCATTGCCAAGGTTTTTATCCCTGTATGTTGCTGGAGCAGGCCATCTTCATTTGTAACTATTTGTCAAACTGTACCATTTGTAATATGTTCTACTCATGCTTATTGCTCATTGTTTTGTGTGTTTCATGCCATTACATAGAAATAGCAGAGTCTGTTTTGTGTGCAAAATCGGCTCTTACTCTGATACCATTCTTAAATGTATTTATTCATTCTCATTGTTTGCTATCCTCTGTGATGTTCTTTGTGTTTCACTGTTGCAGTCATCACATTTGGGTTATCTGCCTGCAGGTAGCCCTCAGCTGGCCTGAATATCAAAGTCTTGGATTCCTGCATCGGATGCTCTCTCTTCTTCCATGACGTCAGAGGTATAAAACATGCAGCCGACACCATTACATCAGTCTTTCTTGCCATGCGGTGCCTGAAGCAGTTTGCAAGTGCCGGTCGGCCAACTCCTGAAATTTTTGTTTTCGAGTTTCAGAACCGAAGTCTTCAAAAAAGCTAAGTACCCCATTGGGGATCCTTTTTCTTGCTCTTAACCGATGTCAGTAAAAGTTAATTGTATTACCTGTGGAAAGCAAATACCTCATAAAGATTTTCATTCATACTGTATTCCTTACTTAGGCTCAGACCACGATGTCCCTCGCTGTCGGTTTTGTGCCTTATTCAACCCCCGGACTATTTGTTGTCGGTTTCTTTTTGCAGCAGATTATTTTGGTACTCTGTTTAACTATCCAGAAATGGCTTCGGTAAGCCATCCAACTACCGACATTCCAAAAAAGTAAAGATAAAGACAGAGACAGACCGCATAGGTCCAAAGCTGCCGAAGATGCTTCCGTTAAGCTGGTACTCAGTGAGGCGCTTTTGCAGCCCCTGATACCCGCTACTTCTGATTCGCAGGTCTCTACTGAGACCCATTCGTAGTCCGGTATGCCATGAAATGCTTTTTCGACTATGGAACCTGCGGATGTCTCTACCTTGGATGGGTCCAGAGCTGCTGTGCAGGCACTGGCTTCTGAGGGTGTATTCAGGCTTACTGACTTGCATTTAAAACTGAAGCCATCTTCTTCTCCAAGGCCCAAAACTCGACCCACGCCTAGAAAACTGACATCCAAACTGCATTCTCAGGCCCATATGCCTAAAAAACAAATGATAAGAATGGCTGAAGACCTTATTACTTTAATTAGAGGAAGCCAGCTTTCACCATCTAAGAGATCTAGAACTGATTTTCCTTCTGATTCTTCTGATCAGGATTCTGAAATTTGTTTCTTCAGATTACCAGGATTTGCCCTTATCTACCTATGAGGATTTTGATGCAGAGGATTCCATTCCTTCTGCTTCCCCTCCAGAAGATTTTTCTTTTGGTGAAACCTTGCACACTCTTAGGGAGCATTTCCGTTGGGAAAGCCAGGATTACTCTGACTCCAAAAAGAGATTTAGGGAATTCTTACTCCTCCCTCAACACAGGCCTTTAGCTATCCCTCCTATCCTGGACATTGTAGATGCCTTCTTGGTATCTAGCCTGGCCCCAGACACTTTACCTCCAGCTCCCAGGAAGCCTGACAAGGTATTATAGAGTACCTGACTATCACAAGTTCCTCTTCAAGAATCCTACTGCGGACCTAGAGACCATTTCCCAAGGACCTAAAGTCATTAAGGCTACTACTGCCAAAAACCCTACCCCCTCTGATAGAGATTCCAAGGCCTTGGACAGATGGGGTAAGAAGGTATACACTTCTGATACATTGGCCATTAGAGCCTTAAACTGCCAGTTTCATATGCTAAAGTATCAACAGCATATTATGGGACTATTTAAACAGAAAATGATGTTGATTCCTGACTGTGCTGAAAATAAAGAATTACAGGATTTAATGCATTCTGCTGAACAAGTTGGTAAACATACTTTGCAATGTGGTTTTGACTCTTTAGAAGCGTCTTGCAGGGCTGCTGTCACTGGTTCTGTACTTAGAAGGCATGCTTGGCTTAAGGAGCAAAATTTGCCAGATCATGTTAAAGCTAAATTACTGGATGCTCCCTTAAACCAAGTCCACCTGTGGCAACAAAGCAGAAGAAATCCTTAAAAAGATGGAGGAAAAAGCTAAATCTATGCAAACTGTTAAATATTTCCTTCAAGTACAGCCTCCTAGATTTAACAGGCATTGGCCTTCTAAGAATTGGTCCTTTCCTGTCTCTTCCAGGCCTTCTCATCAGACCACCTAGGCTATAGTCTCAAGGTACTCACAGGCTTAAGCAGTGGGGGGCTCCCACTTCCAAAGCTGGAAGTAGTAAGACCACCCCCCTGTGGAAAAATGTCACAATGACTTAACCTTAAACTTTCACTAACTGAAAAAATGCCAGCACAAAACTCAGTATATAATCCAGACCGGTTTCAGCCTAACATGGCTTTCCTCAGTGGAACAAAAAAAGTACAAACAGGAAATGATGCACAAATGCAGGTTTAAATAAGGTCCATAGACCAATGATGTGCTTCCAAAGGATTTTAGGCATGCCCATAATACTGCCTGAAAGAAAAACTGGAAGGAAAAATACAAACTAGAAAATAAAAAATAACAAGTAAAAAATAGATGATCCAAATAGCAAATATGTACCGGTCTGGATTATTGGATTGTTCGATATGTATTAAAACACTTAAGTTTTACCTTAGTGTTGCTGTAGTTTTGTTGCTGATATATACTGAGTTTTGTGCTGGCATTTTTTCAGTTACTGATAGTTTGTTTTGCCTTGCACTTGGATCCTACTTGCAGGGCTTTTCTCTTTTTCCAGTTTAACCTTAACCTTTCCAAGCCCTGCTCAGCTGCCTGCTCCCTTAGGGGGGAAAGATCACCCTACATGCAAAAAACTGGGACGTCATTACCCAGGACAAATGGGTTTTAAATATAGTTTTCCAAGGATACAGATTCCACTTCCACACCTTACCAGCACCAAACGGTTGGCCAGACCTACCCCCAAATCAGTGGGCAGAGGCTCAACAGCAGGTTCCCTCTCTTCTAAATATCAGGGCTATTCAACCTGTCCCAGCAGAAGAAAGGGGACAAGGTTTTTACTCAAGACTTTTCCTGGTACCGAGAAAAGACAGCTCCTGGCGTTATCCTGGACCTCTCTATTCTAAACACCTTTTTGGTAATCCCAAAATTCAAAATGCTAACACTTCAACAGCTGCTGCCTATGCTAGGCAAAGATGCCTGATTTTCAACCTTAGACGTAAAGGAAGCTTACCTGCACATTCCAATTAGGGAATCTTGCAGGAAATACCTAAGCTTCAGAGCAGGCTCCATTAGTTCTCCACTTCCCTTTGGCTTATCTACTGCGCCCAGGGTATTCACAAAGTGTCTAGCTCCAGTCATTGCATTTTGCAGGCAAAGAAATATTCAAATATACCCTTACCTGGACGATTGTCTAATTCTGGCAGAAAGCCAGGACATGCTACTAAAACATCTGGTATTTGTAAAGAAACTTCTGACCTCACTGGGGTACACCATAAACAAAAAGAAATCTCATATAGTGCCTGGCCAACAAATTGTATTCTTGGGAGCAAGTTTGAACACAGCTTCCCAGATGGCTTACCTCACGCCAGAGAAACAAGTTTGACAGCCTTCTTCAAACTACTGGCAACAAAGACCCAGCTATCTGCAAGGAAAATCCTGCAAGCCCTGGGGTTCATGGACTCTTGCATTCTTCTAATTCCATATGCAAGACTGCATATGAGGAAACTGCAATGGTATCTAAAAAGCCTATGGTGTCAGGACCTGTAATCAATGATTCCTATCATTCCTTGCATAAAGACAAAGTCCCTTTGGTGGGCAGAGGCCTGCTACCACAACAAAGGGCTCCCATTCACTCTACCCCCTGCTGCCCAAACCCTGACAACAGACGCATCAGACTATGCATGGGGGCTCACTTGGCAGGGCAGTGCATTCAGGGCAAATGGAACCAGAGTCAGATGCACCTACATATCAATCGAAAAGAAATGTTAGCTGTACAGAATTCCATGACATCCTTCAAGGACCACATTCTTCCAGGGAAATTATTGGTAAAGACAGACAACACCACTGTTATGTGGTACATAAAAAAGCAGGGGGGAACCCACTCGTACCCTCTCTGCAGACTAGCCATGGCTCTGTGAAACACAGCCTTGAGCTACCAAGTGCACCTACAAGCTCAATTCGTGCCAGGCAAGCTAAATTCACTGGCAGATGACCTAAGCAGAAATCTCATGGACCCACACGAGTGGAAACTGGAACCAAAGATATTCAACCTTTTGAGAAATAAATGGGGGAATCCAGAGATAGACCTGTTTGCCTCCCCTTAGAACTACCAATTGGACAAATTCTGCACAACGACTTCTCACAGTCAAGCTTGGAAAGTGGATGCCCTGTCCTTTACCTGGGAAAGCCTCTCAGTTTATGCCTTTCCCCCTCTGCCTCTCCTCTCGAAAATTTTGCTAAAGATCAAACAGGACAAACCAAGGACAATACTGATTGCACCAGACTGGCCACGGCAACACTGGTGGTACCCCCTCCTGCGCAATATGTCACTGCTGGAACCATGGCACCTGCCTCAGACCCCTTCCCTGCTGTCCCAGCAAGAGGGCCAGATTCTGCACCCTCAACTTAAAACCCTGAACCTTGCAGCCTGGCTAATTCCTTGAGCTCTCCAATAACATCCCTCAGTAGCAGGTGCTAGATGTCATTCTGGAGGCAAGGAGGACTAGTACTAGAAAATCCTATGCTGAAAAGTGGAAAGGATACTGTTCCTGGAGCCAGACTCCGGGGATGGGCACAACGGTGCCCAACTTACCGCATGTTCTTCAGTACTTAACAGAGATGCTCCACAAGGGCTTTTCCTTCTTGATGATTAAATTTCATGCTTCTGCCATTTCAGCTCATTATAATACTGAACCACCCCTCTTCTCTCACCCCCTGCTGAAGCAATTCCTCAGAGGGGCCAAAAATTTAAGACCACCCAGGAGAGCCCCTACTCTAGCCTGGGACCTTAACTTTGTATTGAAAAGCTCACTCTACCTCTTTTTGAGCCAGCTGCAACTGCAGAGTTGAAATTCCTTTCTTGGAAAACAGCCTTCCTTCTAGCCATCACTTCAGCAAGAAGAGCGTCTGAACTACAGGCCCTCATGGCAGTGGAGCCATTCATCATCTTCCATGCAGACAGGGTGTCCCTCAGGACCAATCCTTCCTTTATGCCCAAGGTGGTGTCTAGTGTGGCCTTTTATCAGTATATTCATTTGCCTACCTTTTTCCCAAATCCACAAAACAAAGGAGAACAAATACTGCACTCTTTGGATGTGCACAGGCAACTTGGATTTTATTTGGACAGGACTAAGCCTCTCAGAAAATCTGAATAGCTGCTAGTTGGCTTTTCTGCAGGGGCAGAAGGGGAGGCCATTTCAAAGCAAACCATTTCTAAATGGATAGACCATTTCATTAATTTCTGCTGTAACCACCATGGAAAACCTACCCCACAGGGGATAAATCACATTCCACCAGGGCTCCATCACAGCCTTTCTCAGAGGTGTCCCTACCAGGGACATCCTAGAAGTTGCTACCTGGAGCTCTGTACATAAATTCACCAAGCATTACCACATGCCTATTGTTTCTAAATCCAGAGCTGGTTTTGCCACTGTGGTTTTACAGGGCTTAATAGCTGGTCCTAATGCTCTCTAACTTCCTCCTCCCTTCCTTAGCTTTGGGAATCAGCCCAAATGTAATGACTGCAATAGTGAAGCACAAAGAACATAGTACAGTTGTGTACACTTGCCATAAATTTAGATGTTCGAGTGTATTCACTGTTGTAGTCCTGGTTACCCTCCCTTCAGCCCCCTGACTTCTCTTGGCTATACTTTTCTTCTTGTTTAGTGTATTTCAGCTTTCTGGTGTGTGTGATTTTTGTTGGAGGTGTAACCTAACATATAATTGCTTTCCATTATGGGAGCACCTGACATCTGGGGCAAGAAAAACTGATGTAATGGTGTCGGCTGTATGTTTTATACCCCTATTGACCTGACGTCATGGAAGAAGAGATAGCATCCGATGCAGGAATCCAAGACTCTGGTATTCAGGCCGGCTGAGGGTTACCTGCAGGCAGATAACCCAAATGTAATGACTGCAACAGTGAATACACTCGAACATCTACATTTATGGTAAGTGTACACAACTGTACTTTTTATTCCAATGCATAGGAACACTTTGGCTATTGGTATACTCTGATGTTGTAATGTCCATATTACAATTGAAATATCACCCTGGGATTTCATTGAAAACATACACAGTTACATGAACTTTGATTTGGTGTATGTCTCTGTTTAGTCTTTAGAGGACTTTCGGATTACAGAAATAAATTTGAAGTAAGTAGCAAAATCATTCTGTAAACTTATAGTACAAGATGACTGATTTATTATTACATAAAGCAGCCCTCCAGTATATTCAATATATCTATTTTCTTTTTTTATTTTCATTTACTGTTTCTCTCTGATTTGCTTGTGGTTCAGTAATTGCAAATTTTCTGATGAATCAAGTTTTAGGTCCTTTATTTAGGGTTTTCTGAGTAGCTTATGTACTTGTTTATTTGTTTTGTTTCTCATAGATGGTAATAAATGTTTGATACAGGAAGAATGGTAATAAATAAAATTTATATACCCAGTGAGCCAGATAATGTGTTATTTTACCTATGCCCACTTTATATATCCATGTGCATTTGTATGCTTATATCACATGCTTATGTGGCAATCTGTGTGTAGGTGTATGCTTTAAAAAATGCAATTCTTACTAGAATTGGTGTACCGTCATCTGCTATACGTGCACAGCAAAGTATCTCAAACAAGTGACTGCAAGAGCTTTTCAGTGCCTGTATTATTGATGAATATTTTTCTCTCTGTTACTCTACAGTGTACGTTGTTATAGCAATCTTCTGTTTGGCATCTGCTCTTGCTCTCTACAATTGCTTGTCTGCTTTGGTTACAAAGATAACAGTTGGAAGATGTAGGTGAGTGATATCATTCTTATAATTATGATGGTTTGTATGGAATAAAAAAAATGTTGCTGTTCTGAAATGGTCATTCAGGTGTTTTCATTCTATAGATGGACTTTAGTGGCAAACTGCCAACTCCCCTTGCATGAAGGTGTTCATCATGTTTCACTGTTGCAGTCATTATTCCTGGCCGAAGATTTAATTATATAATGCCGTCGGACCAGCCGACAACCGGAGTTTACAAAAAACGCAAGGACAAGGAAAAGGATAGGCATCCTAGGTCCAAAACCGACGACGAGGCCTCTGCTAGGCCAGTCGCTGGTTCTCAGTGAGGTGCTTTCGCAGCCCCTGGCGCCCGCTACCTCAGAGCCACAGGCTGCTACCGACTCCCACGTGGAGCCGACTGGGCCTGTGGATACTCAAGGTTTTGGACACTCGGAAATCATTCCCTCAGATGGGTCCGGAGCCGCTGAGCAGGCATCGGCTTCTGAGGGTGTCTTCAGACCTACACAACTATATATTAAGCCATCTTCAGCTTCAAAGACAAAGACTAAAGCAGCTCTAAAGACAAAGAAACAAGTACAGCATTCTCCTACTCAGACTTCCATGCCTAAAAAACAGATGCTCAAAATGGCCGAAGACCTAATTACTTTGATCAGGGGCTCCCATCCCCCTGCTGATAAGAGGCCTAAAGAGACAGAGTATGATTCTTCTGATCAGGTTTCTATTTCCTCTGATTCCTCTTCTGAACAGGATTACTCCATGCTTCCCTATGAGGATTCTGATGCTGAAGAATCCATTCCTTCAGCCTCTCCTCCTGAGGATTATTCTTTTGGAGAAACCCTGCATACTATGAGGGAGCATTTCCACTGGGAGAGCCAAGATTACTCTGAATCTAAGAAAAGGCTCAGAGACTTTCTGCTACTTCCTCAGCACAGACCCCTTGCTATTCCACCTGTTTTAGACATTGTAGATGATGTATTGTCGGCTGATCTGACGGCATTATATAATTAAATCTTCGGCCAGGAGTAATGACTGCAACACTGAATACACTCGAACATCTACATTTATGGTAGGTACACAACTGTACTTTTTCTCTTTCTAATAACTTGTTATTGGCAGAAATGTTTTAGCATTTCAGTTCTTAGGGAAGGTTCTGCAGAGATTAATCCTGAGATTTATATCTCAAGCTTACAACGTGTTACATTTCAGTAAGCTTGAGTTACATAAATATTTAAAAGGCTATACAGTAATAGTAATAGGCATGATTTTAAACTAAAACACAGTTAATAATAATAGGCATGAATTTAAGCTAAACACAGTACTAATGAAAGGCAATGATTTTGAGCTAAATACAGTATAGTGTACATGTGAGAGTTGACACTGTTTTAACAAAAGTAGTTAGGAAATGGATTGAAGAGGGGAATATATGTGAAAAAAAGACAGGGAGGAATAGGTTCAGGAGTGGCAGTAGGTAGGTAAAGAGAGAGGGTGGGTATTCAGGCTGGGTGGGTAACAGGGTTAGGCAAAAAAACAGGGAAGGTTAGAGTGCTGGAGGGTTAGAAAGAGGAGGGTTGCAAGGATGAAAAGAGGTTGGTGAAGAAAAAGACAGAGGAGTGGGGATTGGAGTAGCAGTGTCAGGAGAGAGTTATTTTTGGAAAGGGCATAGCCAGCAGGAGGAGAGATGTTGTCTAAGAGACATTTTAAATTGGGCAGGGCTACTGATGGAGGTTATAGTGGTAGGGAGGGAGTTCCAGAGTTTGGAAACAGTAAAGGAGTAGAGCATTTGGCTGGCTGTCAGTTGAGGTTTGTCTACTTTGAGTAGAGTTTTATTCTCTGCTCTAAGGGGTTTGTTGGGTTGGTATAAGGTTAGCAGAGAGGAGAGTGAGGGGCATACTGTGGGTTTGTAAATAAATTTATGTGCAATTGTAAGGTGTAGGAAGTTGAGATAAAGTGGTAGTATTAGCCAGTGTAGTTGCTGTAAAGAGGAGCAGTGGTATAACTGTAAGGTGTCGGAAGTGGTAGTATTAGCCAGTGTAGTTGCTGTAAAGAGGAGCAGTGATGTAATTGTAAGGTGCAGGAAGTTGAGATAAAGTGGTAGTATTAGCCAGTGTAGTTGCTGTAAAGAGGAGCAGTGGTGTAATTGTAAGGTGCAGGAAGTTGAGATAAAGTGGTAGTATTAGCCAGTGTAGTTGCTGTAAAGAGGAGCAGTGGTGTAATTGTAAGGTGCAGGAAGTTGAGATAAAGTGGTAGTATTAGCCAGTGTAGTTGCTGTAAAGAGGAGCAGTGGTGAGGTTCTAGCATTTGTTGCGAATCTGGCCACCTTATTATAACATGTATCTTGCTTGGTTTTGAGGGATGCGTGGATATTTGTAAGGATAGGGGGCCATATAGCAGGGATGGAAGTAGAGGCTGTGGCTAGTGCCTTTTTTGCACTAAGGTTGAGGTAATAGTTATGCCTATAGAGGGTGCCTAGTTTGTGGTGTATTTTTTTTATATTATTGAGAATATGGAGGTCAAATGTGAGGTTTTCGTCAATGATGACTCCTAACAGTTTGGTGTTGGAGACTATTCCGATGGTGGTATTATTCTGGGAGCAGATAGAGAATACAGTCCTATTTAAGGGAGTATTTTTTTTGGGAGTGAATAAAATCAATTTTGTCATGCTTGGGTTGAGAGCAAGGTGGTTGTTTGACATCCAATTTTCAGTGGCTGCAAAGGCCTGTTGGGTTAGTAGTTGTAGCTCAGAAGGGGTTTTTGCAGTGCAGATGATTGTAGAGTCATCTGCATATTGGATCACGGTGCTGTGAGTGAAAGAGCTATGGAAGTCATTTATAAATATGTTGAACAACAGGGGGCCTAGGATCGAACCTTGGGGTACACCTGTTGAGATGTTGAGGAAGTGAGAACAGGATTGCTGCCACTTTGTTGATTGGAATCTGTCAGTGAGATAGCTTGAGAGCCACTTTAGGGTTGTAGGGGAGACACCTAGGTTGTTGAGTTTAGGGAGCAGGAGGGGGTGAGATATGGTGTCGAAGGCTTTTGAAAGGTCCTGAAAGAGAGTGGAGACGATTTGATTGGTATCACATGCTCGATTTACAGTATCTATAAAGGAAATGAGAGCTGTGTTTGTGCTATGGCCTTGTCTGAAACCATGTTGGGTTGGGGATAGAAGGTGGTTATTAACTAAGTGGTTAAGGAGTTGGGTATGCACACATTTCTCTAATATTTTTGAAATGGGAGAGAGAGGATAGCAATGGGCCAGAAGTTTGACATATCAGAATTTTTGCCGCCTTTATGGAAAGGAAGAATGTTTGCTTTTTTCCATATATGTGGGATATAAGATTCTTGAATGGATCTATTAACAAGTATACTGATGGGGTAGGTGATGGAGCTTGCAGATAGTTTTAGGAATTTAGAGGGTAGGTTATCAGGAGCGTTGCTGCAAGGTTTTAGTTTCAGAAGGAGTTTCATTATGGTGCAGGTGGGAACAGGAGATAGCGAGAATTTAGGTAGTGGGGGGGTGTAAATTGGGTTAGTGTTTGTAGGAGGAAAGGTAGTGGTCAACTTAGCTATAGTTTCAATGAAGTACTAGTTAGAGAGAGGCTATATCAGAGGGTGTTTTTTCAGGGTATGGGCAAGGATTGGTATTTGAGCTGGGGTGAATTAGGAAATTGATTGTTCCCCATAATTTTTGAGGATTTAGTCTGTGCTGGTCCTGAAGTTTGTGGAAGTATTCTTTTTTGTTTAAAGTGACTTGTTTTTTGGCCTGATTACTTAGTTGTTTATATAGTATTAGGTCTGTTGGGTTCTTATGCTTTTGCCAGGTCTTTTCTCTAGAAGACATGATTTGCTTGGTGGTTTTTATAAGCCATATGGCGTAGTTAGACTTGACTCTTTTTATTCTGGGAGGGGCTACATTGTCTATGATGTTCAGAAAAGTAGATATATGTATATGCAGGTATATGTATATAAATGTGTATATATATATATATATATATATATGTATATGTAGGTATATACATATATATATATCTGTGTGTGTGTATATGTAGGTATATATACCTACATAAAAAAAAAATATATATATATATATATATACATATATGCATACATATATATATATACATATATACATACACAGATATACATATACACACACACACACATATATATATATATATATATATATATATATATATATACATATATACACACACATATATATATATATATATACATATATACACACACACACATATATATATATATATATATATACATACATATACACACATATATGTATATATATATATATATATATATATATATATATATATATATATATATACACACACACACATATACATATATACATAAACACACATATATACATATATATTATGTATATATTGTTAAATAAGGGTTTTACTTTCATACCAGCTCAGAGAGCTGCTGTTGCAGATGTACTGGTTGACTTACGCTTGTTTGTGAGAAAATTGAATTTAAAAAGTTTTTTGCTTCTAATAATGATGACAATACTGACATGGCTGACTCTCAATCTACTTATAACACAGATTTAGAAATAGGGCAGCTAAAAAGAAAATGTTTTTTTAACCCTCCATTAGATAACACTTTGTACACTTTTCTTAATGTATGTGAAAGAGACATAAGAGATTTGTGTAATACAGTGAACCAAGACAAATGGTTTAACCTATTTAAAAAACGTA
>NC_056739.1:1070252322-1070354163 GCF_019279795.1 Protopterus annectens
AATTTGCTTATGATACTTCTGACCAGGATTCTGAAATTTCTGATGTTAAGTTGTCTATCTCGCCTTCATTCTTGCTGGATTGGTTCGGAGCCGACCTCGGCTCCGACTCGGCCACTCTAAAAGCTCGAGAGTTGGTTCCACCGGCTCGAGGCTCCCCTTATATCCCACAATGCTAGGCGAGAGTTACCTCAGATCTCGTTTGCCGCTACAGCGATCGAGGTGTTGGTTTTCTACCGGTTCTTGGTAAGTGACTTTCTTGTAAAGTTAGTGCATTTAAACCCCTTTATTTTTAATTTTTATACTACTTTCCCTTAGTTTAGAGGAATTCTTGCTCTTTTTTCTTAAAATTCCTGTATTTTCCCCACAAGAACTTTAAGTTCTTCCCTCGGGCCTTCAGGCCTTCTTCCTTCCCTAGTGGGTGTGTGTGTGTGTGTTAATTCTTAATTTAAAACCTAGTTAGTTGTTTTATTTTAAGTTAAAACTAGACAGGGTGTAATCAGTGTGTTTCTGACTGTGTGTGTGATTGCACCTTAGGAATGTCTAAAGAATCAAAGGTCTCAGGCTTCAAGAAGTGTGATGCGTGCTGTCAGAAAATGTCTCTGACAGACGGTCACACTTCTTGTGTCTGCCTGGGACCTTTGCACCTGCAGGACTCCTGTGCTGTTTGCCATGGCTTCAGTCCCAGGGTCCTGCAGGAAAGAAAAAATAAGTTAATATTAAGAGGTTTACTCAAGCCGGAGGATTCCTTACTGTGTCTTCAGGAAGCCCTCCAAGGCTTCTAGGTCTTCGGCTCCAGCAACTGAGCCGAGACCTAAGGCTTCTAAACCTCTGCCTACATCGGCTCGGCTGGGCCGATGAGTCTCAGTCCACAGTTTCTGTGGTTCCTCGCTCCGGCTGGAGCCGAGGTATAAATTCCGTGTCGGCTCCGACCAGACCTTCGGAGCCGACATCTAGGAAGAGGTCCAGGTCACCATCCCTTGGCTCCGTTCATTCGGCTCCAGGATCTCCCTGCTGTCTGAGCGGAGCCATAAATCTCACTCCTCTAGGTCATCGAGGCTGTCGGATCATGACCTTCAGAGGGTAGTGAGTCGACTTCTTAAGTCCGAGGCACTGGCCCAGATGCTTCAGAGCCCGACTCATCAGTCGATGCCTGCCCCTGTCCATCATTATATTCCTCCTCCGACTCCGTTGAGTTCGGAGCCGGGTCGTGTCGGAACGGAGACTGTGGTAGCGTCGGAGCCGATACAATTGCCTTCGGCTCCATTGTCGGCTCCGATTTCTTCCTTAGAAGAATCTCGGCGGACTTCCATCGTCGGCTCCGAGGGGTGAGTGGCATCGGACCCTTGTCCGACCCGCTCTTCCTCTCGGCTTGGCGCTGGTGAGTTCGGCTCCGACATCGGCCTCGAGCCATCACTGTCGGTGCCGAGGGGTTCTCAGCTTCGGGCGGGACCTCTGGCTTTGCCTGAGAGGGGTGCGTTCGAGGTCATGAGGAGTGTGTTAGAGCCTGGCTCTACACCACAGTCGGCTCCGTCCGCCCCTCCTCTCGGTGCCTCAGGTCAAGTCGACTCACTTCCTCATCCCGGACCGCAGAGAGCCAGCTCCTCAGGAACCCCTGTGGGATTTCATCCTCTTCGAGGCCTCTCCTGATTTGGCAGAAGAGCCCCTCGGAAGAGGAAGTGTAAGAGGAAACACATTGACTCACCTGAGTCCATCACATCTGACACAGATTTAGATGATTCGAGGGTTCCCCGTTACCCTTCTGAAGATGTCTCCTTTGCAGACATTCTAGAGATCCTGAAGCAGAGGGGAAATTGGCCAGCCCTTAACCCTTCGGAGGATGAATCTGTGTATCTTGAGGCGTTGGCTCTCGCCCTTCCACCTCCTGGGTGTCTCCCCTTTGACCCCCTTATGCAGGTGGTTGCTAAAAGGCATGGACGGCTCCTGATTCAGTGGACCCCACTCCCAGCAGACCCTCCAAATTCATAACGGCACCAGCAGACAAACAGTTCTTAACAAAAGGAGTTTCTGTGGATGCTATGGTGGTAGCTGCTGCCACTAAGAAGGAACTAGCTGATCCTTCAGTACCTGTCCATCCACCTAACAAGGAATCTAGGTCCATGGACAGGTGCGGAAGCGGATGTTCTCGTCAGCGACATTTACTATCGTTAAGCTGAACTACCTGTGCCATTTCACTCGTCTTCAAAGGGACTTGATCAAAGCGAGTGACATGTTGAAGGACCCTACAGCTGCGGGTTTTCAAGATAAGATGAACACTCAGCTGGCTACCCTTAACTCCATAACCAACTCCTCCATGCCTCCTTTCTTATGCGGCTGATGGGAGTAGAGCAGGGACAGGTGTGGCCTTACGTAGGCATGCCTGGATGCAGCTATGCAATTTTGCGGACCCTTCAAGGCGTCTTTCACTAACTCCCGTTTGATGGATCATCTCTCTTTGGTCCTCAAGTGAAAGAAACCTTGACTAGGTCGAGACTGATGGCAAGACTCTTTCTGCCGTCGAGTCCGTTTTCTACTCCTTCTAGACCTTACCCCAAAGGCCAGAAAGGTGGGAAAATGTGGTTCCGTAAACAATCTCAAGGGACTTAGCCTGGCCGACAAAGTCGTTCCTGCCAGAGGCAGAGGGAATAACAATGGTAGGCGTCGCCCTCGAGGCAGGGGGTCCGCAGAACCAGGGCAACCGGAAGCTTTCTCTGATAAGCCTTTTCAGCATCCCTGAGGTGTTGCCCGACTGCCCACCTTCGGAGGCAGTCGGGAAGATTGTCACTGTACCCAGAAGCCTGGCTATCCTGACTCAAGACAAATGGGTACAGTCCGTCATTTCGAAGGCTATTCTATCCCCTTTCTTCGCATTCCAAACCAATCAAAAATCCCTTCCAGATGTTCCACCGCTCAAAGGGATCTAGCGGTTTTGGAAATTTCAAAACTGCTTGCAAAAAGAGCAATTCAGCCATTTCCAGCAGACCAGCAAGGATCCGGAATCTACTCAAGGTTCTTTTAGTTCCAAAGAAAACAGGGACTGGAGACCAATTTTGGATCTCAGTATCTTGAACAGATCAGTCAAGAAAACAAGATTTCGGATGGTCACGCTGCAATCCATCCTTCCCTATTGGGAAAAGGAAACTGGATGTGCTCTATAGACCTTCAGGATCGTGCTATCACATAAAATGAACAGACGCTCCAGAAGATTCCTCCGCTTCAGGCTGGGAACCAGTCATTTTCAGTTCAGGGCCCTGCCCTTTGGTCTCACCACTGCCCCGGGTGTTTACCAAATGCATGGCAGTGGTAGCTTCTCACCTGAGGCGACAAGGATTCCAGGTGTTTCCATATTTGGACGACTGGCTCCTCACCGCTCCCACCAAGCATCTCCTTCTGATGGCCAGGGATTACACTTTTCGCATTTGTCAAAAGTTAGGCATTTCAATAAATTGCGAAAAGTCTGTTTTGTCGCCTTGTCGTACTATTACTTTCATAGGCGCAAATCTAGACACAGTAGACATGTCTGCAAGACTAACACATCAAAGAATAACAGACATTCACAAACTGGTCTCACTCCTTTCAAAGCCAGGTTGGTACTGAAAGTGTTGGGAATTATGGCGGCTGCCATACCTCTGCTTCCATTAGCCAGATTCCACATGCGGATCCTTCAATGGATGCTCTTTACACAATGGTCATACCAGCAACTTCCAATGTCCCACACCATTATGATTACGCAGGCGTGCAGAAATCATCTCATGTGGTGGATGTCTTCCCCTCAGCTCTTGTTGGGAAGACCCTTTGTTCCACCCCCTCCGGTTGCTACTCTGACAACGGATGCCTCCCTGATCGGGGCACTATCAGGGGAGGGCGGTCCAGGGCACATGGCAACCAAACGAATGCCACTTGCACATAAATGTTCTGGAGATGAGAGCAGTGCTTTTAGCGTTGCAAGCCCTTCAAGACTCTCTCCTTGGGAGCGATTGCAATCCAGACAGACAATATGTCTGTAGTGTGGTACATCAACAAACAAGGCGGAACCAGGTCATACCCCCTGTGTCGGGAAGCACTCAGATTGTGGCAATGGGCGATTTCTTCTCAGCGGTTTCTGATAACGCACATCCCGAAGTCCAATCAAATTGCGGACAAGTTGAGCAGAGCTATCCTCATGCCTCACGAGTGGTCTCTGAAAGACTCTGTTGTGAGAGAAATTTTCCTCAAGTGGGGTCAGCCTTGCTGCGATCTTTTTGCTACTCCCCAAAACAGCAAGTGCAGAGAATATTTCACTCTATTCCCTTTACCAGGCCAACCCAGCAGAGGCGCTCTAGTCCAAGTTTGGCCCCGGGGACTTCTGTATGCATTTCCTCCCTTCCCTCTAATCTCTCAAGTGATACAGAAAGCTATCGCTCAGAAGGCCTCATTGATCCTCATTGCTCCTTACTGGCCTCGACAGGTGTGGTTCCCCTTTCTACATCAATTTCTATTGGAGCGACCTTGGCATCTGGACCTAGTTCCAGATCTTTTGATCCATCAGTCGGGTCAGTTTCATCGCTCCTCCCCTCTCTGAACCTCACTGCTTGGTTCCTCCAGTTCCAACCTTAGCCAGGCTTCCTCAATTATCTCACTCTGTTCGAGATATTTTGATAGCCTCCCATAAATCTTCCACTCGGAAGATTTATTTGAGTAAGTGGAAACGTTTCACATATTGGGCTCAAGGAAGGGACATAGATCCTTTCACTGCTTCCATCCAAATAGTCCTTGATTTTCTAGCTGAACTCTTCCATGCAGGTTCATCTCCCTCTACTCTTAAAGTTCAATTGGCAGCTATTTCTAACTTTCATGTGGGTATTTCTGAATCTGCCTTAATGTCCCACAAGCTTTGCAAAGCCTTTTTAAAAGGAGTTTTTCTTCTCAGACCTCCAATAAGAAATCCTCCTTCTCCTTGGGACCTAAATTTAGTTCTTACTTCTTTGATTCTTCCCCCTTTCGAACCTGCAGTCTCCTGTTTTTTAAAATTGCTGTCATGGAAGACTCTTTTTCTTGTAGCTATTACTTCAGCTAGGAGAGTTTCAGAGCTTCAAGCACTCAGCTGTCGACCTCCTTATCTATTGTTTCATAAGGACAGAGTATCCTTACGAACGAACCCGTCCTTTTTGCCTAAGGTGGTTTCGACGTCAAATCTAAATCAAAGCATTGACCTCCCTGTCTTTTTTCCAGAATAGTCCAATAGGTCTGAACAAAAATTACACTGCCTGGATGTTCATCGTCAATTGAGGTACTACTTGGATAGAACAAAACAATTCAGAAAATCTGACCAGCTGTTTGTCTCCTATGCGGAAAGCAGAAAGGGACTTTCAGTTTCAAAGGTATCATTATCCAGATGGCTAACATCTTTGATTTCCCTTGTATATGAAATTAGACACCAAAAACTGCCTAATAAACCTAAGGCCCATTCTACCAGAGCTTTGGCTACTTCTTTAGCCTTCCAAGACAGACTGCCTATTGACACCATTTGTGCAGCGGCTACTTGGGCTACTCCTCACACTTTCATTTCTCATTATAAGTTGGATTTAGCTTCTAGGCATAGAGCTAACTTTGGTTCCACTGTTCTCAGGAGTCTGTTCCGTTAGGCCACCGGGACAAGGTGCTAGGGGCGGTCCCATCCAGCAAGAATGAAGGCGAGATAGACAACTTAACATATAGAAGTTATGTTCTTACCATAACGTTCCATGTTAGTTGTCTTCTTCTCGCCTTCTTTCTCCACCCTCCTTCCCCTGGCCTGGACAGACCTAGAGGAGTTGTGATTGTGACCTCTCTTTCTACCACCTCTTTCTTAGGCATATGCTGTTGTGCATATTTCCTGGATCAGGATGTAGGTCACCCTTCTTTCTTCCTGTTGTTAGAGGTGGACTCTGTTTAGAGTTATTCTGTTACTATTATAAGCTGGGGTTAGCTTACAAACGAGATCTGAGGTAACTCTCGCCTAGCATTGTGGGATATAAGGGGAGCCTCGAGCCGGTGGAACCAACTCTCGAGCTTTTAGAGTGGAGTCGGGCCGGTCGGCTCCGAACCCATCCAGCAAGAAGAAGGCGAGAAGAAGACAACTAACATGGAACGTTATAGTAAGAACATAACTTCTATTTTCCTCTGATGACCAGGATTTACCCTTATCGACCTATGAGGATTCTGATGCAGAGGACTCTATTCCTTCTGCTTCTCCCCCAGAGGATTTTTCTTTTGGTGAAACCTTGCATACTCTTAGGGAGCATTTTCGCTGGGAAAGCCAGGATTACTCTGATTCTAAAAAGAGGTTAGGGATTTCTTACTCCTGCCCCAACACAGGCCTTTAGCTATCCCTCCTGTGCTAGACATTGTTGATGATGTCTTTTTGGAATTTAGCTTGGGTCCTGACTCTTTACCTCCTGCTCCCAGAAAACCTGATAGATATTACAGAGTTCCGGGCTCTCACAAGTTCCTTTTGAAAAATCCTACTGCGGGATCCTGAGACCATTTCACAGGGACCCAAGGGCATTAAGGCTACTACTGCCAAAAATCCTACCCCGTCTGATAGAGAATCCAGGGCCCTGGATAGATGGGGTAAGAAGGTATACACCTCTGCAACCTTGGCCATCAGGGCCTTAAATTGCCAGTTTCATATGTTAAAGTATCAGCAGCATATTATTGGATTGCTTAAACAGAAAATGATGTTGATTCCTGACTGTGCTGAAAATAAGGATTTACAAGATTTAATGCATTCTGCTGAACAGGTTGGAAAACATACTTTGCACTGTGGTTTTGATTCACTACAGGCATCTTGCATTGCTGCTGTCACTGGGTCGGTACTTAGAAGGCATGTTTGGCTTAAGGAGCAATCTTTGCCAGATCATGTTAAATCTAAATTGCTGGATGCTCCCTTAAATCAGGACCGCCTGTTTGGCAACAAAGCAGCAGTAGTTCTTAAAAAGATGGAGGAAAAAGCTAAATTTATGCAAACTGTTAAAGATTTCCTACAAGTACAGCCTCCAAGATTTTAGTAGGCATTGGCCCTCTAAGAATTGGTCTTTTCCTGCCTCTTCCAGGCCTTCTCAGTTCAAACCCAGAACCAGCAGAACACCCAGGCTTCAGTACCAGGGTACGCACAGCACTAAGCAGTGAGGGGCTCCCACTTCCAAATCAGAGTAGTAAGACTCCCCCCTATGGTAAGCTGTCTCAATGACTTAACTTTAAAACTTCCAAGCACTTCTCAACTGACTGCTCCTTTAGGGGGAAAGATTGCTATGCAAGCAAAAAACTGGGAACTCATTACCCAAGACAAATGGGTTTTAAATATAGTTTCCCAAGGATACAGATTTCACTTCCACACATTACAAACCCCAAACGGTTGGCCAGATTTACCCCCAAATCAGTGAGCAGAGGCCCAAAAGCAAGTACTCTCTCTCTCAAGATTAAAGGCTATTCGGACTGTACCAGAAGAGGAAAAGGGACAATGTTTCTACTCAACACTTTTCCTGGTACCCAGAAAAGACAACTCATGGTGTCCTATCCTGGACCTTTCTATCCTAAACACCTTTTTGGTGATTCCAAAATTCAAGATGCTAACTCTTCACCAGTTGCTTCCCATGCTAGGCAAGGATGCCTGGGTAGCAACACTGGATTTAAAGGAAGCCTACCTGCACATCCCAATCAGGGAATCTTGCAGAAGATACCTACGCTTCAAAGCAGGCTACATGGACTATCAGATGTTCTTCGTGTTTCACTGTTGCAGTCATTACATTTGGGTAATCTGCTGGCAGGTTGCCCTCAGTCGGCCTGATTAACAAGGTCTTGGGTCCTGTATCAGTTGCTGTCCCTTCTTCCATGACGTCAGGTCGTCAGGGGTATAAAACATGCAGCCGACGCCATTACATCAGTCTTGCTGCGCAGTGCCCGAAACAGAAGCAGTTCGCAAGTGCCGGTCGGCCAACTCCTGAAATTTTCGTTTTCGAGTTTCAGAACCAAAGTCTTTAACTAAAAGCTAAGTACCCCGTTGGGGAAACTTTTTCTTGCTCTAATCCGATGTCAGTAAAAGTTAATAATTGTATTACTTGTGGGAAGCAAATACCTCATAAGGATTTTCATTTGTACTGTATTCCTTACCTAGGCCCTGACCACAACGTGCCTTGCTGTTGGTTTTGTGCTAAATTTAATCAGCACACTATTAAACGTCTGTATATTTTTGCTTCTAAATATTTTGGCTCGAGATTTAACTATCCAGAAATGTCATCGGTTAGCAATCCAACTACTGGAATACCTAAAAAAAACGGAAAGAAAAAGACCGAAACAGACCGTCAAGGTCCAGAACCAACGACAAAGCTTCTCCTAAACCAGTCACCGGTACTCAGTGAGGCGCTTTCGCAGCCCCTGATACCTGCTACTTTTGATTCGCAGGCCTCTACTGAGACCCATTCGGAGTCCGGTATGCCACGAGATACATTAAGTATTTTTCCCACGGATGTCTCTACCTTAGATGGGTCTGGAGCCGCTGAGCAGGCACCGGCTTCTGAGGTTGTTTTCAGGCCTAAAATTTGTATATTAAACCAACACCATCTTCAAAACTAAGGCCAAATACTACTACTGTGTCTAAAAAAACGACGCTTGGGCCACGTGTACAGGCCCCAATGCCTAAAAAAACAAATTATCAAAATGGCTGAGGATTTAATTACCTTGATCAGGGGTACCCATCCCCCTCCTACTAAGAGGCCTAGGCAAGGCACTGTGTATGAATATTCAGATCAGATTTCTATTTCTTCTGATCAGGAATTATCTATTCCCACTTATGAGGACTCTGATGCAGAAGATTCCATCCCTTCTGCTTCTCCTCCTGAGGATTTTTCTTTTGGAGAAACTTTGCATACCTTAAGGGAACACTTTCATTGGGAGAGTCAGGATTTCTCAGAATCTAAAAAGAGACTTTGGGATTTCCTTCTTCTTCCTCAGCATAGGCCTTTGGCTATACCTCCTGTTCTAGACATTGCTGATGTTTTCTCAGAGTCCAGTATGACTCCTGATTCCGGCTCCTAGTAAGCCAGACAGATATTACAGGGTACCTGACTCCCACAAATTCCTCTTTAAAAACCCTACTGCTGACCCTGAAACCATTTCTCAGGGTCCCAAGGGCGTTAAGGCTTCTACTGCTAAAAATCCTACCCCTTCTGACAGAGATTCCAGGGCACAGGATAGATGGGATAAGACGGTTTACACATCTGCAACCTTGGCAATCATGGCTTTAAACTGTCAATTTCATATGCTTAAATATCAACAGCATGTCATGGCTTTACGTAAACAGAAAATGATGTTGATTTCTGACTGTGTGAAAATAAAAGAGTTGCAGGATTTATTGCATTCAGCTGAACAAGTTGGAAAACATACTTTGCAATGTGGTTTTGATTCCTTGGAGGCCTCTTGCAGGGCTGCTGTAACTGGATCTGTGATAAGAAGGCATGCTTGGCTCAAGGAGCAAAGTCTGCCTGACCATGTTAAAGCAAAATTGTTGGATGCTGCTTTACAACAGGACACTGTATCTTGTAATAAGGCTGAAGAAGTTTTGAAAAAGATGGAAGATAAAGCTAAATCTATGCAAACTGTAAAAGATTTCCTACAAGTGCAGCCACCCAGGTTCAGTAGGCACTGGCCTACTAAGAACTGGTCCTTTCCAGTACCCACTAGAGCCGCTCAGGTCAAACCCAGACATTCCAACGGCTCCAGGTTTCAGTCGCAAGGAACTTATAGAACAAAGCAATGAGGTGCCTTCACCTCCAAATCTGGAAGTAACAAGGCACTTTCCTATGGTAAACAGTCTCAATGACTTTCCACTACAATCACCAAGCACTTATCTTTTGGCTGCCCCTTTGGGGGGAAAACTGGCACTTCATGCACGAAACTGGCAACTGATTACCCAGGACAAATGGGTTTTAAATATAGTATCCCAGGGATACAGATTTCACTTCCACACGTTGCCAATCCCAAATGGATTGCCAGATCTGCCTCCAAATCAGTGGGCAGAAGCCCAGAAACAAGTTATGTCTCTTATGACTGTGGGGGCTATTCAACCAGTACCAGAAAAGGAAAAGGGACAAGGTTTTTATTCAAGACTTTTCCTGGTACCCAGAAAAGGCAAATCATTATGTCCAATTCTGGACTTATCCATTCTAAATACATTTCTGGACATTCCAAAATTCAAGATGCTAACTCTCCAACAGTTACTACCTATGCTAGGCAAGGGATGCTTGGTTGGTAACTCTAGACTTAAAAGAGGCTTACCGGCATATCCCAGTCAGGGAATCTTGCAGAAGATACCTCCGCTTCAAAGCAGGCTATTCGCATTACCAGTTCTCTGCACTGCCCTTTGGCTTATCTAGTGCGCCCAGAGTCTTCACAAAGTGCCTGGCACCAGTAATTGCATTTTGCAGGCAAAGGAATATTCAAATTTATCAATACCTGGACGATTGTCTAAATCAGGCAGAAAACAAGGACACGCTTCTAAAACATCTGGCGTTTGTAAAAAAGGCTTCTAACTTGTCTAGGGTACACCATAAACTAATAGAAATCTCAACCGGTACCCTCTCAAATAATTGCATTCCTGGGTGCAAGCTTGAATACAACTGCCCAGATGACTTAACTTATGCCAGAAAAACAGATTCAATTGATGACTTACTTCAAACAGGTGGTCACAAAAACCCAGCTATCTGCAAGACAAATTCTGCGGGCCTTGGGGTTCATGGCCTCCTGCATTCTTCTAATTCCATATGCAAGACTGCAGGTACAGTTCCTATGGTGGGCAGAGGCCTGCCACCAAAACAAGGGACTGTCATTCATTCCACCCCCTGCCGCCCAAACCTTGACTACAGACGCATCAGATTATGCTTGGGGGTTGCATCTGGCAGGGAGATGCATTCAGGGCCAATGGAGCCCAAATCAAATGCACCTACATATCAATCAGAAAGAGATGCTAGCTGTACAGAATGCTCTGACAGCCTTCAAGGACTATCTTCATCCAGGGCAACTATTACTCACCCTTTTCAGGGGGATTGGTATTGGTATTTACTTTTTACTGGTGGTGTTTTCCCCACCATAACTTAGCTCCCTATTTGGGGCGCTTCTGACATTTGGGGCAAGGAAAAATTGATGTAATGGCGTCTGCTGCCTGTTTTTATACCCGTGATGACCTGACGTCAGTCCTGGAGCGACAGCAACTGACGCAGAAATACTAAGTCTCTGGTATTTTGGCCGACTGAGGGCTACCTGCAGGTAGATAACCCAAGTGTGATGACTGCAACAGTGAATACACTCGAACATCTACATTTATGGTAAGTGTACACAATTGTACTTTTGGGAGTTACTAGTTAACAAACATTTGAGAAATATAGATTGAAAATAAATATTTGTTAATTTTTTTCTAGATATAGTTAAAGGAAGCAGTAATTTATGGTACCCTTGTATCACTGGAAAGGGAAGACTGAAAAAAAAAGAATGGCAAAATAGTAACTGATTTATTGGCACAGAATGTACTGTGGGAAGAAGGAGCAACAGCATTAGCAGAAAGTAAATACTTTGGCTGTCTTTACAGAATGCACTGAGGCATTAGAAGTGATGAGTGAACCTTACTGCTGCTTAGAATATCCACATATGAACAGGAATACGTGTTTTTCAGTCCTTTACTGTAGTTGTTTAAAGCTTTGGAATTAATGTTACCCTTTTCTCAGTGTTTTTCTCCTTGACAGGCAATTTTCACACGAGTAACCTTTGTTTACAAGCAGTAAATGTAATGCTAGCTAGAGTGTTACAATAATTGCCATTAATCAGAAAGTCACCTCCAGATCATTATCTTTTAAATGTAAACTGATATTATGGATGATTTTCCATCTCAAGATAATTTTACCCTAAGCCAAAGTTTTGAATAGTGGGCCTTTAAAGTTCTATCAGCTGTGAAACTAGCTATATTGTACAGAATCATTATATACATATATGTGGATTATAACTTTCTTAAAAGTGATATTTGTTTGCTATCTTTTAAGAATGGACAGAGCATTATGATAGAAGTTGCGGCTGGGCCAAGCAGTGATGAAAAGGTACATGTACATTTTTTCTATGTTGTGTATAGTCAGTGATATTAACTAAATGTAGTATGTAGCAACTTTTATGCAAGCACATTGACTCAGTTGGTGGTCTTGTGCTGGTTTCTGCATTAAAATATTAAATATTTTTTGACTTGGGTTTGATCCTAGACTGGTGGAGACATTCTGGAAGTCCCAGCTGACACCCCAGCTCCCCAAGAGAAAGTAAGAATTCTATTTCCGATCTCTTCTCTGGGCTTGGGGCTTACAGCCACTGTGTAAAATAAGATTCATGCTGTTTGAAACTGCTATCTGCCTTTATTTTTTGCTCATTACAAAAAAAATGAAAGTGAGTGTTAGACTAGGCCTCACTGTATTTGCTTGTAATTGTAAAGCTTCTCTTTTCTTTTATTTTTCGTCTGCATGTCACATTTATAGTTCAGAATATTTGAGGCATTCTTATTAATGAACTTGGTATAACAAAATTTATATGTGGTTCCTTGGAGCATTACATTAGTATTTGTTTTACCATATCTCCAAGTCATTTACTGATGGTGTTGTGTGTGACATATTCTTTGATTTACCTTTTTCTAGTTGCCAGTGGTTATTAGGGTACCAAGACTAATGAATTCTGCTCAGACACAGTGCACAGTGATGTTTTCACTACTGGGATTTGGTGATATGATTGTGCCAGGTGAGCAAAACTTAATTATTTTGAGTTTTCACACAAACACAAATTACAGAAATATACACACACATATATGTATGTATATAAACTGATACTCTGTAGTTTTTGTATTGTTTTAATTGTGCTAACTTTGTGATCCTTTCCAGGAAGGGGATACACTTGGAAGGTATGTAAGTTCTATTAGTTAACTGGAACTCTAGGAATATAAGTAAGTATAAATTACATAGGTTCATAAGTAGGTACTAGGTGATCGGCTATATAAGCCTAGCCAAAAAAAGTTTCCTGGCTTTTTCCACCCAAGAAAATTATTTTCCTGCTATTTTCCTGCGCCTCTGTCGAGCAGAGCCACAGAAGTGATCCCCTGGGGTGAATTTCCTATTTCCCATCCATTTGTCAAGATCCCTTTTGAAGAGGGCAGGTGAGGAGCTGTGCTTGACGTGAATGGGCAGTCTGTTCCAGAGTATGGGAAGTCTCTGGGACAGGAATCTATCCCTCCAGTATTTTCTGTTTGTATTGGTGACAAGGTTTAGATCCTTGGAGCGTGTGGCTCGGAGAGACTGGGGTTTAAGTGTAGCATGTCAAACAGGTCTGGGTTTGACATGGCTTTGTATGCTAGGCAGAGATCACCTCTGAGTAGGTGATTAGCAACGGAGTAGACATGGAGTTTTTTAAGACGGTCTGCGTATGGCATCTGTTTGAGGCTGGTAATCCTCTTAGTGAGGTATTTCTTTGGCCTTTCTAGTTGTAGATGTCTTGCAAGATGCATGCCAAACGAGGCATTGTACTGTATGATGGGTCTGATGAGGGACGAGTAGAGAGGAACAATGACCTCCTTTTTTCTGGAGGAGAACCCCTTTGTGATGAGGTGTGCCATGTAGAAGGATTTCCTGACTACTGTGGCGATGTGACTATCAAAGGAGAGCCTACTGTCCACCTGTGTACCAAGGTCACTTTCATATTTTTGGTGTTTAGTAGGCTACCGCCTTTGTGGTAGGTCATGGGTACAGTATTTTCTCCCAAGAGGATGACACTGCACTTCTTGGCATTGAGCTTGAGGCCGTGACTTTGACACCAAGCATCAGTCTCAGTGAGGCCCCTTTGTAGAATGTCGACATCATTAGGCGATTCTATTATGGCTCCTAGTTTGCAGTCATCTGCAAACTTTGTTAACCAAAGGCCTGCAGTATTAGCCTGGACTTCTGAGAAATAGATGTGAAACAGGAGAGGACCCAGATCTGAACCCTGTGGTACTCCACTTGTCACTGGTCTGAAGTCAGATTTGGAGTCTGCTACTTTCTCTGTATGGGTTCTGTCAGTGAGCCAGTTGGCCACCCATCTTGTGACATAGGGATTTATGCCTAGTCTAGTGAGTTTATCAATAATTCCAGAGTGGGGGATGGTGTTGAAAGGCTTGGCGAGGTCAAGGTTGGACCAACTTACCCTTGTCCACGGCTCTGATGACTGCTTCAAAGAAGTCAATCAGGTTTAGGAGACATGACAAACTATACAATAGAAGGAGGAAGCTACTACATGATAGAGCAAAATCCCAAAAAGGGAAGGCATCTCTGATCAGTATTAGTAAAAAACTACGGGCACTCATAAAATCGTCTAAGGCCAGCTTCGAGAGAAAAATTGCACAGGACACTAAGGATAATCACAAGGCTTTCTTTAGTTATGTTAGGAACCTGGGTGGGAATTCCCAGATAAGCTCAGAATTAGTCCAAAATGGCAAAAAATACACCAAGCCCACAGACATTGCCAACATCCTAGTTGACAGATTCAGTGCAAACTCCCCCCCCCCCACCAAAAGGGCAAATATTTATCCCAACAGAGTGCTGCCCCCCTGACATCTCAGATGCTCAGGTAAGAGCCGCCCTCTCCAAAGCAAGAAACACAGCATCAATGGGACCAGATGGTGTCCCGGGCTGTGTCCTACATGAACTCCAAGAAGAGCTAAACCCAAACATAAAACTACTGTTCAATCTTAGCCTTACTACAGGATATGTACCCAAAGAGTGGCGTACAGCAACAGTGGTCCCTCTCCACAAAGGTGGTGCCTCAACGGATCCTGGAAACTATCGCCCCATAAGCCTGACTAGCTTGGTCTGCAAAGCTATGGAAAGGATCATCATGGACCTCATAAATAAAGATATTGGGGACCTACAGACACTGGATCCTACCCAGTTTGGCTTTGTTAAGGGCAGATCCTGCCTCTTAAACCTGGTCGATTTCTTTGAAACAGTCACCAAGGCCATTGGAGGGAAGGTGGTCCACACAGCCTACCTGGACCTCGCAAAAAGCCTTCGATACAATACCCACTCGGGCATTATAGATAAGCTCACCAGCTTAAATATAAGCCCCTATGTCACTAGATGGGTTGCAAACTGGCTCAGGGACAGAACCCACATGGTTAGAATTGCTGGAGCCATGTCAGACACCAAACCAGTTACAAGTGGCGTCCCACAAGGCTCAGTCCTGGGACCTCTCTTGTTCGGTATATATTTCGGCGGTACAGGCCAACACGGAAGGACTGTGGCTGACCAAGTTCGCAGATGACTGCAAACAGGGCGCCATAATCAACTCTCCAGCCGACACAAACATCCTCCAAAAGGGCCTCATAGAAACAGACAACTGGTGCCAGAGCCATGGCCTCAAGCTAAACGCCAAAAGTGTATAGTCATCCCTTTGGCAAAACAAAGTGCCCACAAATTACCACATAGGTGGTAATCCATTAAGTACAGAAGAAGTCATTAGGGACCTGGGGACCCAAGTTGATAGCAATCTCTCATTTGGCAACCACGTGGCCAAAGTGGTTAGAAAAACATTTTATATAGCCCACCTAATCATGAAGGGATTCACATCTAGATCAGGGGAGGTCATCGTGCCTCTTTACTCATCCCTCATCAGGCCCATAATTGAGTACAATGCCCCTTTTGGGATGTACCTTACCAGACACTTGCAGCAACTGGAAAGACCCCAAAAGTACCTCACCAAGAGGATCAAAGGGCTCAAACAGATACCATATGCTCCCCGGTTAAAGAAACTCCAGCTCTACTCAGTGGCATACCGCCTGCTCAGAGGCGATCTGTGCCTGACGTATAAAGCCATGTCCAACCCGGAATTAATGGACATGCTGCACCTCAGAAAATCCAAATCCCATCGAGCTACGCTCGAGACTTGAACCTCAGCACTGAAATAAATAGGACATGCTGGAGGGACAGATTCATAACCCAGAGGCTCCCTTCACTCTGGAATAAAATCCCAGTCCAGGTTGGGCAGAGTCCCACATTGACTCTCTTCAAGAGGAATCTTGATGAGTGGATGGGAGATCGTAGGTTTACCCCGACTGTCACTTCTGTGTCACTGTTAGACAGAGGCACAGTATACTAACCTCAAAAAAAGGCATAGCAAAATTAATTTAAAATGGGTGGCGAAAGCCAAACACACTCTGGCTAGGCTTATAAATGCCCTAGGGCAGATAGCCTAGTATGAACCTATGGATCTACCTTTTACAAACCCAATCTGAGTGGGGTCCAGAGTCTGGAGGTTTCCTATGTCTTTGTTTATAAGCTCCAAGATGATAAGTTCCATGGCTTTGCAGACCAGGCTCGTCAGGCTAATGGGGCGGTAGTTCCCAGGGTCTGTGGTGGCGCCCCCTTTGTGGAGTGGGATAACCGTCGCCGTGCGCCATTCAGTGGGCACAAAGCCTGAAGTGAGGCTCAGTGGGCACAAAGCCTGAAGTGAGGCTATGATTGAACATGGTACTTAGGTGAGGTGCCAGTTTGTTTTGTAGTTTGTGCAGAATGTATCCTGGGATGTTGTTGTCTGGTCCCATGGATGCTGTGTTCTTGGCTTTGGAGAGTGCAGTCTTAACTTTTGCATCAGTGATTACAGGGGCTTTACATTCTTCCATTATAGAGATGGGCCTGTTGGGGGGGTGAGAGAGTGGTAAAGTTTGCACCGAACCTATCTGCCAGGATGTTGGCAATATCATTTGGTTCTGTGTATCTAGTGCCATTGTACTGTAGCTCAGAACAGGTCTGAGTGTTGCCATTGAGATTCTTGACATAGCTGTAGAGTGCTTTGTGGTTGTCTTTAGAATCAGTGGCAATTTTATTTTCATAACTAGCTTTGGAGGATTTTATGAGGGATCTCAGCTTCTTACTGAGGCTGACCAGCGAGTTCCTACAATCAGGTGATTTTACTCTCTTTTGCAACAGCTTCTTCCTTCTGTTGTAGAGTTTGTTTATGGCAGGGGACCACCAGATTGGCTTCCTTTTTTTGGAGAATAGCATCTTGGTTCTGTTGGGGATGGCACGATCCATGCACTCATGTAAGTGATTATACAGTGCATTTGTATGAGATTCAACAGTCCTAATTCTATTACCCGTATGCATGGATGTAATGAAGTTTACCACTTCTGTCTTGAGAAGCACGAAGTTGGCTTTGAAGATGTTTTTTTACGGAGGTTTCCTTATTGGGGTGGGGGTGGAATATTGATGTCTAGGGTGATTAGCTTGTGGTCGGATCTGACCAGCGAGGAGTTGACCTCTGGCATGGAGCATCGGTTACCCATATTGGTAATGACAGGTCCAGGATATTGTTGCCCCTGGTGGGGGTGTGGACATGCTGATCCAGGGCATTGGAGTTTATGAATTCCAGAAAGCATTGAGCAAATGAGTTAGTACATGAGTAGTTTCCCCATTTGATGGTGGGGTAGTTGAAATCTCCCATTATTAGGGTATTGGGCTGTTCCTTAATATTATCCAGTGTATTAAGAAACGTGGAGTGGGCATCCTAGGGCATGACGAGGGATCTGTAACCAGCAACAACCTGGTTTGCAGTCTTCCCAGTGTTAGTTGCACTTGGATAATTTTGGATACATTATGTGGAGCACCTAGCCTGGAGGTGTGTATATCCTTAATGAATATGGACATGCCTCCTACTTTAGTTTTTCGGTCCAGGTTAGGTGGCCAAAAGGTGTGGTATGAATTATAGCCTGGTAATGCAGGAATGCTGTCTGGAGCCTTGAACCAGGTCTCTGTTACTGCACAGATGTCAATGTTGTCCATTTTAAGGAGTGCCTCGAGTGAGTGCATTTTGAGGTTTAGACTTCTAGCATTGAGTGGCATTACTCTCAGAATTTGCTTGCTTGTACCTGCTACGGTGGTGGGTTTGTCATTTTAACTTTGCCTAAAAAAGGCACTATAGGGGTAGCAAGAGCCTTAGCCAGTATCCGGAATCCCAGGGGTGACAGATGCAGGCCATCTCTGGCAAAGCATCGTGGTCTGTCGATCATGTCATCCCCGGCAGACAGATACCAGATCCCCTTGGAATGAAACTTAGCCAATTATTGAAGTCAATAATTTTGTCCATGAACTGTGGTATCAATCTGGGTGATGACAGAATGCTTCTCAGGGCTAGAGTCATACCTGCCTGGGCTACATGATTAGAGAGCTCCTCAATGTCTCTTTTCATGTAGTCCAGGGAGGTATGTCGCAGGTCATTCACACCAACATGGACAATGACAGAGTCATATTTGTACTTGCTGTGGAGTAACCTGAATGCTTACATTATGTGGCGGATCCTGGCACCCGACAGGCAGCTGACAGTATTTTTCTCCTTGTTTAGCCTGGTGAGTGAGACATCAGTGTGCCTGACTATAGATTCATCTATGACTAGTGTGTTAGGTATGTTGTTTTGCCATATGGGCTGAGGTTGAGTGGCACACTAATTTTGTGGTCTGTGTGTCATTTGGGTAGTGTTGGAGGGTGGTGGTTGCTTAAGTTTCTATTTTGTAGGTCTCTGTTGTTTGGGCAGATTTTTATTGAGAACGTCCGTGAATGTAGGTGTGTGTTTTGTGTTACTGTTTGTGGGTTGAGGTGTTGTAGGTATTGAAGGACTGTGTGTTGAGTGTGGTGCGGTGCAGGTGTTTACCTTCTCCTCTGGACTGTCTAGTCAAGTCTTGCCTGGAGAGAGTTTGGCTTCCAGTTTGACATACAAGTGCATCTCTCACAGGTTGTAGTGTTGGGTGGTAGGAGGAGAGGGTTGTACATGAGGCAATTTCTTCATTGCCCCAAGATGCCCAGATTCATCAGGTGGACAGGGGAAAACACTGGGAGCTGGCCCTTAGACATGCCTGGATAGGTGCTTATTAATTTAAGTACTAAGAACTGTTTTCCTCCTAACAAGTGAGGAAAGTTGAGTGCTGCAGTAATTTGTAGTTTAATTTAGTGCTTACAAGTTTTGAACAAGTGCTGAGCACAAGGAAACAGTTTTGAGTGCCAAGACTGGAAAACTGGCTAGTTCACGGGAAAATTTGAAGAGCAGACTTTCTGGCATTGGGAATAGTTTAACCTTAGTTAAACAGCGATTCGCAAAACCGCTCAAACATGGGTTTTAAAACAGAAAGATGAAAGGGATAGAAATAGCCAAAAATGGCCAATAAAACTACACATTCTGAGCTGCAACCACTCCTCCAGTGACAGGCTGCTCAAAGCTCACCACTCTCACTGATGAACAGAGAAGCTTCCCTCTAGTTTAGAAAGGTCTGGGCAACACAGAAACTTACAAAACAGCCCAGAATTCAGCAAAATCTGAAAACCGGACTCTACTGGTTATAGAAAGATGGGAACGAATAGAGAGAGAAGATTTTTTTTTTGGTTTGTTTTTTTTTTTCAAAAGTTAAAGCAGATACAGTAATACAAACACTTTGAAGCCAAAAAATGGCTATCGCACTTGAGTGTGTAGCCTTCAACAGTTAAACAGCTGAAAAACACTGACAAACGAGCAATTAAAGTGCAAACAGTATCAGAATTTAAAAAAACAGTTTAAATAAGTAGCAAAGTTAATAAAAAATGGTCGGAATAATGTGGCTAGAGAAAATAAGCAATAAAAAGCAAAACCAGAGGTACTTAATCCACTCAGTCTCCTTTTTCTTTCTATGCTGCTGTAGGACTCTGCAGAACACCAAGGCAGGCTCTTGCTGAGGTTATACAAGCCTGTACGTGTATTACTGGGAACGCAGCCATGCATTGTTAAAAGTTTTACTATTATAATACTGTTCTATACACTGACAGCATGCTAGCTTCGTCTTTAGAATGTTTTATAAAAATGTGAACAGGGAGGAGAATGTACTTTTAGATTGTATTCTACCATGTTTTTTTGTTCACTTATGCATGGAGGTGTTGTAAACATTTTCTGCAAGGCTAACTCTGTCAGCCCTGCTTGTTGAGTTTATGCAGTTGGGAAATGTTATAATTTACCTTTCTAAGTTGTAAGAAAAATATTTATCAATATTTGAAATGGTTTAAGTTTGCCCTGTGCTGTAAGCTACAACTGTCTAAAAGTATCAAAGTAGTATTGTGCCAAGCAGATTCTGCCTGCTGTAAGACGTTACTTACTTATATTTTGGTTGCTTTTTTATAGTTCTCTTTCAACGTTATGTATTTTTGTTTTTTTTTTTTTTTGTATTGTTCCATCAGCTCCTCACAATTAGTTGGCTCATTTCTTTCCTTACAAGGTCATTGCCCATCCTGACCTGTTTATTCCCAAAGGTAAGGTGAGAACAGTCATGTAGCCATCATTCTGGCAGCCATTAGGGCATTTTTATTATGTAGCCTTAACCCCACCCACCCAGTGGTGATGTGAGTTGACATCACTGCAGAGGAACCATCTAGGACTCCGATGCAGCAGTGTGCCTATTCTTGACACATCTCCAAGATGGCTACATTTATAGGTTTGAGGCCACCCATGCTCCTCCGCCTTTAGCATGTTTTTAGGGAGACAGGCCTACAGCACTGCCCTGGAGCATTGGCTCATCACGGGGGAGCCTCCACAACCTTCCCTACCAAACAGGTGTGCTGAAGTAAGCCGTGCATCTCTTGCCCACCCCTACTGGTTCCTTCAGCTTCCTAAACTACTAATCAATCTTGGATCATCAGGGGTGCAGTCAGGCATTATCTGTCTATGCCACCAAGCCATGGTTTCTTCATAGTGTAGTTAAACCTATTAATAAACTGTAGATCTTATGTCTTTTTTGTCCATTCCTATATGTATGGGTCTTAAATCTGACTAATATCTGGCTTTGGACACTTCTAAGCTTTGGATCCATTGCTCAGGCTCCTTCCCCCTACCTCTAATTCCTTATGTAAGGAATGAGCTACCCATATTTCATTTGCCGCCATAAGCACTTGATAGATCTTGGTGCTTAGGAGTGGATTGTTTTAAAAAAAAAAAAATAATATAAGTTCTTTAAATGTTGATCTCTTTCTAGTGTTTAAACTGCAGTTTCCTTCCCTTTTAACTCATTCTTGCCCTTTTGGGACCCTTACCTTTTTCATAAAAGTTTAAAAAAAAAATTTTAAAAAAGTGATTTGGGTTGTAGATTCTTTTATAGTTGATGGTGTAAATTTTTTGGTCTTCTAAGACTGTCTTTTCTTCTTTTCATTCCTTGTTATTTATTGGTTGTCAGGATGACTGATAAGCCCACACACTTCAAAACATACATAGCATTTTCCTACACACTACCTAATTTGAATGCAGATGAGAAGTGTGATTTTTGCTTAGGGCCTTTACATCTTGATGTTTCCTGCTCAGTCTGTGAGGCTTTTGGTCAATGAGCCAATGTATAGAAAAGAAGCAAGTTTATCTTAAAGGGTCTCCTACAGCCCACCACAGGAGAGAAGCCCTCTTCAAGATGTGGTAACTCTGTGGTTGCTACTTCTTTCCCTTTTCCCACCAGGACACGTGCTATTCAGTAATTGAATTCTGCTTGCTGAGCACACTCAAGCAACTCTGCAGTCTGCGGCTTCCACTCCACCCATACAGTCTAAGAAGGAATCAGTACTGCATAACTAAACAAAGATAAACATTTTGAGCCTCAAGAGCAGGAACACACTCCAGCAACTCTGCAGTCTGCAGCTTCCACTCCACCCATACAGTCAGAAGGAATCAGTACTGAAAAACTAAACAAGGATATACATTTTGAGCCTCAAGAGCAGGAGCACACTCGAGCACACTCAAGCAACTCTGCAGTCTGCGGCTTCCACCCAACTCATACAGTCTAAGAAGGAATCAGTACTGCAAAACTGAACAAGGATATACATTTTCAGCCTCAAGAACAGGAGCCCACTCAAGCAACTCTGCAGTTTGCGGCTTCCACCCCACCCATATAGTCTAAGAAGCAACTCTGCAGTTTGCAGCTTCCACCCCACCCATATAGTCTAAGAAGGAATCAGTACTGCAAAACTAAACAAGGATGTACATTTTGAGCCTCAAGAGCAGGATCAGTCCACCCAGGCATTCTTCTTGTATGTGTTATTAGAATGAAGCTGTAACATTAGCAGTGTTTCTTAGTAGTTCTCAGCATGCTAATAAAACTGACTGTTGTAGCCTTATGCCCCCCCCAGCTAGTGCAGTAATCCTCACTGTTCAATAGACAGTATACATTTGATTCAGATCTCTGTGATTAAATTAACCATCGAGCAGCCCTCTCAGTGCTTTCTGCCACAGTTTGAATCACTTGAGCTCCACCTGTTTATTGGGTCTACTTTATTTACCAAAAGCTTAAAACAGCGAATGCATATGCATTGAACCATATGCATTGAAAGTGCAAACCGTCGAAAACTGTAAATGGAAATCTCCATAGGTGGAAATTTCCGTTTACTTCAATGTAGAGCAATCTCGGAGTTGGTATATTTAAGTAGCGGGGGGGGGGCGCAGGGGGGAGCTTTCCCGCCTGCCTGCAGCTGTTACATGTCATATTTGTTGTGTAGTTCTGTTTTTATTGTGTTTCGATTGTTTCTCGGTTCGATGCATATGCATTTGCTGTTTTAAGCTTTCGTGTAAGTAAAGTAGACACCTGTTTATTTGCATCTCTGTACATTCCCCTTCATTGCTAATGCATCTCCCTACTCTATTCTGTGCACAAACTGACTACTAATAAGCAAGTCAATGTGAAGACACACTCCCAACCTTAATAAATTTTGCTGTCTCTTCTCTCCTTCGCTTTACAGGTAGAGTTTGAATTATTATTTACCCCCTCTGAGGCCTTCACTGATAGATTTCCACTGACTGCCTCTCTGGTTTGGCTGGTTTCTTTGGATTCCACCTGGTTTACACCCCTTGTGCTATCCCCCTCCCCCAATACTAAGTCTATATTAGAATCCTGCTGAGCATGGAGCCGTCTTTAAAGTACTTGTCTCCCACCAGGACACAAGTGCTCTTCAGCAATTGAATTCTGCTTGCTGGTAAGCCATTAGACCTCAGGAATTTGTTAAAGTGTTCAGATTTGTAAAGTAACACTTACTTTTTGCTGCCCACTACTCTTGTCTTGGTGGGCTCTGCCTCGCTCCATTCGCTCTCGCTAATGCTCGGGCTCTCCAACCCCCTGCCCCCACTACCTCTACATTTATAGTAATTGCAACCACATCCATGGCTCAACCTTGCATCACCTCCACCAATCACAGCTCCTCAAGTCAGATCACATTACACCACACCCACTAGTTCCACCACACAATACTCCCAACCACTCTCATTTCCACTAGGCATTATTACATCACACCACACTACTTACCCATCCACATATAGTGCAACCCTATAATTCCTATCCACACCTCCACCTAGAATCAACTTAAACCTTATAACCATGATTATCACACAACTAAGTCTAGTCTGTCTTCTCATAATTCTTTACAACTCCACAAGTTATCACTATAGCAATATCCCTAAACTTAGTAGCACAACACTGTATTATGCACTCTCATATACAGACACCATACATTATAATATCATCTGCCCACAATTGTTCAAGAACTACATAACGGACCAATTCAGGACTAAACACATATGCTCTCATTCCTACTCCAAAAAAACACAATACTTTCTCACACTCATTACCAAACTCCAACATCTGTATCACCATTTTAACACCAGGCTCACTATAAGTGGGGACATCCACCCAACCCATGCCCAAATCCATCCTTTCCAACACAAACTGCTCCAACACAATTGTCAAAACATAATACCCCCACTGTCTTCATCTCTGGGCATATCAACAACAGCAGCAAAATGAACCATCTTTTAATGCTAAATATTAATATTAGAATTATCAAAACTAAAATACTTGAACTCCAAGCCACAATAGCACACTACACCCCAGACATAGTTGCTTTAACAGAAACCTTGCTAAATAAAAACCTAACTAACTCAGAAGTTCTCCCTACCAGTTACAATATCATTAGACACGACAGACCACTTCGTAAAGGGGGTGGAACTGCCTTACTGTACAAGTCCAACTTAACTTTACATCAAATACCAAACTCCTACCCCTCCCCCAATAATTGGGACATACTTATCTCACAACTTCAACTTCACCCTAAAAAGGTCATCACCACAATTGTGATCTATATTCCACCTTGTAATACACCTGCTAGCCTTGAAAACTTCTTATCTCGGTGTTCTTCCACATAGTCACAAGAAACCCTTATTCTGGGGGATTTCAACCTAGATTGGTTCACTTGTATGTTAGAATCACCAAGTAATGTAATACATCCGCAGAGCTACCAGCAGCTCATCCAAATTCCAACTAGATGTGATTAAAAATCTAAAAGGGAATCCATCCTTGGCTGGGTCCAAACTAACAATCCCACATTGTACCCCCACACAGGCAGTCTCCCAGACACCTTAAGTGACCACAACATAATATACCTTATTAGAACAAGCATATGCAAAACCACTAACAGTAAATCCACTAGAAACACAAAAAAATTCTCTCCTGAGGTCCTCAGTACTTTACTCTGTAACTGGACCCCCCTAAAAACCCTCCCACTTGACCAGGCTGTAGCATATTTCAACAAAACATTTCTACAACACCTAGACACTGTCGCTCCATTGCTCAAAATCAAGGTTAGAACCTCTACAAACCCCTGTCTCAGTAAAGAAACCAAACAAATCCTCAAATCCAGAGACACTGCCTGGCTTTACTATCAAAAAAACAAAGAAAACACAAAGCCTAAGTACCAAGAACTGCGCAACCGTGCAAAAAATGCATTAGGCTGGACAAAATATCCTACTACACGACATTACAAACTAAATACAAACACAACCCCCAAAAAGTTTGGAAAAATGTAAACCATCTACTAAAACCCACCCAAAAGGCTACCCCCAAACCAACCACCCCTGACACTAAAGTTCCCATCGAAACACAATTCAGCTTCCACTTTGTGAACTCAATTGTATCCTTAGTATCGCAGGACAGTTCCAACCTCACTATCCCCCCCCCCAACACAAATAACACTAATACAAGCTTTACCCTCAAAACAGTTTCCACCACTTTAATCAAAAGTATGCTCTCCAAACTAAAAACCTCATCAACAGCAGCCGACCTATTCCCCAGCTATTTCTTGAAACTCACAGCAGATCCTATTGCTATCCCAATCTCCACTCTCATAAACAGATCAGTTGTGTAAACCATGTGCCCAAACTCTGGAAAATATCCTACGTTACACCCATACATAAAGGCGGGACCTCCACTGAACGTAATAACTACAGACCCATTGCTATACTCTCCCCCCTGGCCAAAATCCTAGAAAAATGCATCCATACCCAGGTGCTAAAATATCTCCTAGACAGCAACATCCTGTCACCTACTCAACATGGTTTCAGACCTGCCCATAGTACCACTACAGCCCTCCTCTGCTTCACAGGCACAGTAAACAGTCTCAAAAATGAAAGCCTGCAGGTGTCACTTCTTTTTTTGGATATGTCCAAAGCATTTGACACAGTCTCGCACCAAATCCTGCTAAACAAACAAAACCAATGTCACCTATCAAATTCCACTCTTACCTGGTTCCAAAGCTACTTAACTGACAGGTACTAAGCTGTGAATTGGGAAAATTCTCTCTCTCCTCAGCTGCCCATAACTATAGGAGTCCCACAGGATTCTGTCGTAGGACCACTACTATTCTCACTCTTCACAAATGACCTCCATACCTCCACACAGCATGCATCTATCATTCAGTATGCAGATGATACTACCTTAATCCCTGTTGCACAAAATATTCCCACCCTCCTGCAAACAACTCAACTTGTATTCTCTGACGTTGAAAACTACCTTACCAAAGCCCAACTTATCCTCAATCCAAAGAAAACTCAGCTTATGATTATAACCAGTTCTAACAAAAACACTGATGACAGTCAATTCACTACCTACTCCACAAATGCAACTCCAGTCGCTCCAGTGGCACAGGCTAACTATTAGGAATAACCATAGACTCCCACCTAAAATTTGATAGTCATCTCAACTTAACTATTAAAGAAGTACATGCCAAACTGGGATCATTCTACCATATCAAACAGCTTCTTACCAACAACACAAGATCAGCCATTGCTCTCTCCCAGCTTCTGTCCACCCTACTGTATGCATCTCCCATTCTGACTAATCTCAATAAAACTGAACTAAGCAAAGTGGAAGCCTACTTACTATAACAGAATTGCCCGCTTTGCTGCAAATTACTCATATAGAAATCATCACTGTATTGCTTTGAGACAGCTCCACTGGCTTGAACTGCCCAACCTCCTAACCTACAATCAGCTCTGCCTCTGTCATTCTGTCTATTACCTCCCCAGTAAGTGTCCTGCCCTCAAAAACCTAGTACATCATCACTCAGCCAAAAGACCTCTTAGGTCATCAAGCAAACTACTACTAGACGTCACAAACAGCTACAGTAGCTTTGGAGACGCACTATGTAGTAGTTCATTGGCTAAAAAATGGAACTCTCTCCCCACTAGCATACAAAATACATCGTCCAAAGCCTCCTTTAAAAACCTCATTAGGCAACATCTCAAGCAAAGTTGGCAGTGCTCCCCAGGCTAGTGAAAGCGGATAATGTACATATAATAAACCTAGAGTACTTGATAATAGTTTTCACTCTTACACGCAAACACTGGCTAATGTACAATGTATGGTACTGTACCTGTGTACTATGCATGTATTCTACCTATGTTCCAAATTTCAACTGTACACCACAAATCTATTAATTACCTTTATTTTTAAATTAATATTTCTTGTTTGTTCTCTCCACTGTAACTGTTGATGTGCTGCATACCACTGTAAAAACATGTCTGTTGTAATTTGTGTGTATACTGATCATGTCTAAATATCTACATGTATCTGTAATTTTTTGTGTGGAACTTTTCTCCCCGGGCCTCTGCTGAAAAAGGGCCCTTTCAGCTCAGTCAGACACCCCCGGTTAACAAATGTAAAATGAAATAATAATAAATAATTCTCCAGCTTCTTCCTCAAAAAAGACTGATAAATCCAGAAAAAACATAAGGAAATGGAGAGAGAAAAAGAGAAAGACAAAGATGAATCAAAATCAACAAAAAGAAAAAAGAGATCTCCAAATCTGACACTCTCTTTGGTTTGCCAACAAAGATCTCCACACCTTTGGAGCCAACGCTGTTTTCTGATCAGATAATTACTGGTTCCTTAATTCTGCCTGTATTTCCCTGGATCCTGTCTCTATTAGGCTCCGTTATCCAGTCCTGCAAGCTAGACCACATTATCCTTTTAAACCTCCTTCCTCTACTTCCCCTCTGAGGTCATCTGGGTCCTCTCATAGCACCACCAAAGCAGACATAATCAGGATGATGAGGCATTTTCTTCAAATCAGATTCAGTTGGTGGGGGCACTCATGGCTTCAGTTGCCATTGGACCCAGAAGTAGTATTTCTTCCCCTCATTCATTAATGGCACCTTCTCTGGTCCATCCTCTCAGACAGGAGTCCCTGGATCCAACTCTTTCCCAGGACAGATCTGCATTGGAGCTCATGAGGCTTTATACTTCCTCTACTCTGAGTTCTCTGATGAAGTTGGCCCTGACACTGTCAGAGCTGTCTGAGTCTTGGAGCTGAACTGTCAGAGCTGACTCCAACAGAGTAGGATCGGATCCAAGGTCTTTGGATCCTTTCTTTCCTCTTTGGGCATTGGTGATTGATAGTTTGACTTTGGCGACAGCCTTGGATCCCAGCCGATCAGCTTGCAGGGTCAAGCCACCTTTGAGAGTTTCAGCTCTGACAGTGACACTTCCAGGATCCGTGTCAAGATCAGCGTTCAAGGCTTTTGAGAGAGTACTCTTTTAGCCTTGAGAGAGGTCTGCCTTTTCAGTACCAGATCCAACCCTTCCCATAGGATTTCCCGGCAACCACAACCTGCTCTCTTGGTCCCATCAGGGTAGCCAGTTCCGTGCATCCTTGGGGTCTGCCCTCCCAAGAGAGAGGCGAGATTTACTTCTTTATTTTACCTTTGTTTACTGGGAAAGTCCGACTGGGATAAGACCCATTTTCAGCAGAGGCCCGGAGAGAAAAGCTGTATATACAGAGATTATACAAAATTTATACAAAAAAATTATACAAAACTTGTATAAGAAATTATACAAAAATTATACAAGACTTACAGAACATCAGAAATGACATTCTATGCTATTATATGTATGACATTTGTATTATACAATCTGATATAATTTGTTATTGTATTGTAGACATTGTAGTTTCCCAAAGTAAGCTGAGGAAGGGTTTGTAGGGGAGAAACTGGATAGAAAAAGATGAGGTTAGAGATTACCTAGACATGAGAGACAGCATAGATTATGAGGTGGTCAGGGAAAAAGAAAAAGTATGACCAGAAGCTATTAAAACGAGTTAGCCTGGAGTAGTACAAGGACAACGCCAGGTGTCAAGATCATTTTTAAGAATCTTTTTGAATTGGTTGGTATTTGGGTCGGTTCTGATTATGTGAGGTAGTGAATTCCACCTTGTTGCTAAATAATGAGAAAATAGTGAGTCCCCTGCCATATTAGTGGATTTGGACACTTGTAGTAGAGATTTATTTGAGCGAAGACTTCGATTGGTGGTATGAGGCTGGAGAATATTTAGAAGGGCAGAGTTTTTTTCAGGTTTATATACTAGTTTGTATATTAAGGTTAATTGGTTATAGGATAGAAGGTGTGGGAGTTCTAACTAAGAAAGTTTCTTTAAGGAGTGACAGTGGTGGGTATGATATGTGCAGTCAGTTGCAAATTTAGCTATTTTATTGTAGCATGTGTCACGTTTAATTAAATCTGTCTTTTTAAGGTTGGTTAGAATTGGGAATCCTACAGAAGTGTTGATAGAAGATGGGTTCTAGCAATGGCAACCCTAGAGGTGTTAGATAATTTTTATTTCTGTAGAGAGTGCCCATTTTTTGTGAACTTTCTTAATTGTTTGTTCTATATGTAGGTCTTAGGTTATTATCTGTTACACCTAGTAGTTTTGTTTGTGAATCTGCATTAATTTTAGTATTATTTCTAGCTGTAATGTAGAAGGTGCTGAGGGGGAGAGGATCTTGTGGGTTGGAAGATCATGAGTTATGTTTTATTGGGGTTGAGTGTGAGCTGATGGTTAGAGAGCCATAGCTCGGTATTGGAGAATGATTTTGGGTTATATCATGGAGGTGCTGCAAGTTATTAGTGGCACATATAAGTGTTGTGTCATCTGCATATTGGATAGTTGAAGCCAGTGGGGTAGCAGTATAGAGGTAGTTTGTAAAAATGGAGTAGCATCCCAAGAACTGAGCAGTGAGATGTCCTTCAAGGATGCATCTGCAGTCCTTACAAATGGGTTGTCCTGTCGTCAGGCAGCCCTTCGGTCGGCCGGATTCCAAAGTCTGGGTCTGGCCTCGGCTGTTGTCGCACTTCACCCGACATCATCTCTGCTGGTCTTCGGGTATAAAGGCATCAGCCGACGCCATTTTCCTCAGTCTTTCTTGCCGCGTGGCACCCGAAGCAGAAGCTGTTCGCAAGTGCCGGTCGGTCAGATCCAGAGATTACTACTACCGAATACTACTTCGAAGACTTCTAAAAGCTAAGTACCCGTTGGGGACTCTTTCTTGCCTCAGCCGATGTCAGCAAAAGTGAATAACTGTTTAACTTGTGGGAAACAAATACCTCATAAAGATTTCCACTCTTACTGCTTACCTTATTTAGGCCCAGACCACGATGTAGCAGCTTGTTTAGCCTGTGCTTCCTTCAACCGACGAACGCTTAGGCGTCGGTTGGTTGCTGAACAGTTTTTCGGCTCAGATTTTGCGTACATTATGCCGTCGGATCCTCCGACTACTCAAATTGTTAAAAAACGCAAAGAAAAGGATCGACACTCGCGGTCCGCGGTTTTAGCCGAAACCACGGTTAAGCAAACCGCGAGTGTCTCGGTTTCGGCTGAAACCGAGCAAACAGGTCAATCTACAGCCGAATCCATGACTACTACCGAGGCCCCTTCTACCCTAGTTGAATCGGCCTCTGAAGTTTTGCCTACTAATGTGGTTTCTCCAGAATTATCGGACACCATCCCTTTGGATGTCTCTACCCCAGCACGTGGTGCTGCTAGGCCTCCTGCAGCCATGTCTATAAAGGCCTTTGCCAGGGCTAAAGCAGCCAAAACTGCTAAGTCTGTGCCTGTTAAGCCCGCCTCTCACAGGCCCAGTTCCAGTTCCCAAATGCTTACTCTGGCAGAGGATCTCATCTCTTTAATAAGGGGATCCCAATCTCACCCAGACAGGGCCTCTCAACCTCCACAAAAGAGACCTAGAGCAGAGCCCCCCGAGCCAGTGTCCTCAAATGACTCTTCTGATGATACAGACAATACAGACCATCCAGAGGCTCCTTTTTCTACTTATGAAGATTCCGATGCTGAAGAATCTATTCCTTCTGCCTCTCCACCAGAGGAATTTTCCTTTGGGGAAACCTTACATGCCATGAGAGAGCAATTCCAATGGCAGGGACAAGATTTCTCAGATTCAAGAAAAAGGCTTAGGACCTTTTTACACTTACCGCAACATAGGCCCTTAGCTATACCTCCAGTTCTTCCTGTTGTGGATGATGCATTTAATGATGTTTGCACTGCTCCTGATACTTTACCTCCAGCCCCTGCTAAGCCCAATAGGTTTTACAGGGCACGGACACTCATCACCACTTATACAAGGCTCCTTTTGCAGATCCTGAGACTATCTCCCAGGGACCTAAGGCAGTAGCTCGACCTCAGCGAAACCCTCTCCCTTCTGAAAGGGAATCCAGGTCCTTAGAGAGATGGGGTAAAAAAGTATACACCTCTGCTACTCTCTCAGCTAGAGCTTTGAACTGTCAGTTTCATATGATCCAATACCAAGAGTTTATGCTTGATCAGTTAACTAAGAAGCTGTCCTCTGATGATTCCTTAGATAAGAAATATATTCTAGAAATGGTGAATAGCATTCAGCAGGTTAGTAACCATTCTTTAAAATGTGGCTATGATGCACTGGAGGCTTCATTTAGATCAGCCATGACTGGCACAGTTATAAGAAGGCATGCATGGTTGAAAGAGCAGGTCTTGCCGGATCATGTTAAAGCAAAGCTATTAGATGCTCCTATGGATAAGGTCAGTCTATTTGGTTCTCTTGCTCAACAAGTAATGAAGAAAATGGAAGAGAAGGCAAAATCTGTACAAACAGTTAAAGATTTCCTACAGGTTCAGCCCCCAAGGTTTAGCAGGAACTGGCCTTCCAAAAATTGGTCCTTTCCAGACTCCTCTAAAACTCAGAGAGGCAGGAATAGGCGTTCCAGAGGCAGAAATCAATCCAGAGGAGGTGCCTACATGGGACGCCAGTGGCAAGGCAATAACCAACGAGGAACAGATACAACCACTACCACTGCAACAAGACAATCACAGTGACTTGACCCTCACACCGCCTACCAGGGAACAAATAGCAGAACCCTTAGGCGGAAAATTAGCCTTATTTTCAAAAAACTGGCACTATATCACAAGAGACAAGTGGATTTTGCAAACTATAGACCAAGGCTACAGGTTTCACTTCCACACCTTACCAGTAAAAAGAGGAATGCCAAACCTACCACCAAATCAAAAGACAGAAGCTCTAAAACAAATAGCTCAATTAACAAAGATGAGAGCTGTGGAAAGGGTACCACCTACAGAACAGGGCAAGGGATTTTACTCCAGGCTCTTCCTAGTACCAAGAAAAGAGAAAAGTTGGAGACCTATTCTCGACCTGTCATATAAACACATTCATCATTGTTCCAAAATTCAAAATGCTGACCCTACAGCAACTTCTTCCCATGCTGGGCAAGGAGTATTGGCTGGTGACTCTAGATCTCAAGGAGGCATACCTGCACGTCCCCATACGACCAAATTGCAGAAGATACCTCAGATTTCTTGCAGGATCAGAGAATTATCAATTCTCAGCATTGCCCTTTGGTTTATCTACTGCCCAGAGTGTTCACAAAATGCCTGGCATCAGTAATCGCTCATTGCAGGCTTCAGGGAATCCAAATTTATCCATACCTGGATGACTGCCTGATACAAGCGGACAACAAAAGCAAGCTGACACAAGACTTACAAAGAGTCATTTGCTTACTACAAGCCCTGGGATACACAGTCAATTTAAAAAAGTCAAGACTGATACCATCCCAAACAAGAACATTCTTGGGTGCAGAATTGGACACAGTAAAACAGATGGCATTAACTGCAGAAAACAAGAACAACTTCCTCTTTACTTCTTGGCATTAACAAAGCAGAACAAACTAACAGCAAGGAAAGTACTGCAGGCCTTGGGCTTCCTTGGCATCCTGCATAATCCTGGTCCCCATGCCAGACTGCATATGAGAAAGCTACAGTGGTACCTAAAGAATTTATGGTCTCAACACAGGCACAGCTTGGAAACCGAAATACCACTAATCCCATGCCTGAAACAAGAGTTCCTATGGTGGGCTCAGGCATGCCAGTCAAACCCAGGTTTGTCCTTCCACAACATTCAAACAAGCCAAACCATCACAACGCCTCAGACCTCGGTTGGGGGGCCCACATGCTGGGCAAGTGCATTCAAGGGTTATGGACTCCAGAACAGCTGCACCTGCACATAAATCAAAAAGAAATGCTGGCAGTAAAACTAGCAATCCAGAATTTCAGACCATTCCTCAAAGAAGGCCAATTGATGATAAGGACAGACAACACCACAGTCATGTGGTACATCAACAAACAGGGAGGCACTCATTCATACCCCCTATGCCGAATGGCTCTGGACCTATGGAATATGGCTCTCAGCTACAACATTCAGTTACAGGCAATATTTGTGCCGGGAAAAGAAAACATCCTAGCAGACATGTTAAGCAGAACTACCTTGGATGCTCACGAATGGATGCTACACCCGGACATCTTCAAGGTCATCACAAAGAAATGGGGAATGCCACAAATAGACCTATTCGCATCCCCACTCAATCACCAGCTCAAGAAATTCTGCACAAGGACATACCACCCACTTGCTTGGAAGGTGGACTCTCTATCCTTCAGTTGGAAAGGCCTCCTATACTTTTCCCCCTTGTCATCTGGTCCTTCCCTCATAGCACCACCAAAGCAGACATAATCAGGATGATGATGAGGCATTTTCTCTCAAATCAGATTCAGTTGGTGGGGGCACCTATGGCTTCAGTTCGCCATTGGACCCAGAAGTAGTATTTCTTCCCTCATTCATTAATGTGGCACCTTCTCTGGTCCATCCTCTCAGACAGGGAGTCCCTGATCCAACTCTTTCCTTCAGGACAGATCTGCATTGGAGCTCATGAGGCTTCTTATACTTCCTCTACTCTGAGTTCTCTGATGAAGTTGGCCCCTGACACTGTCAGGAGCTGTCCGGGAGTCTTGGGAGCTGAACTGTCAGAGCTGACTTCCAACAGAGTAGGATCAGATCCAAGGCTCCTTTGGATCCTTTTTCTTTCCTCTTGGGCACAATTGGTGGTTGATAGTTTGACTTTGGCTTATTAGCCTTGGATCCCAGCCGATCAGCTTGCAGGGTCAAGCCACCTTTGAGAGTTTCAGTTCTGACAGTGACACTTCCAGGATCCGTGTCAAGATCAGCTGGCTCAAGGCTTCTGAGAGAGTACTCTTTTAGCCTTAGAGAGAGGTCTGCCTTTTCAGTACCAGATCCAACCCCTTCCCATAGGATTTCCCGCAACTACAACCTGCTCTCTTGGGTCCCATCAGGGTAGCCAGTTCCGCATCTCTGGGGCCCTGCCCCTCCCAAGAGAGAGGCTTTGGTGATTTCTACTTCTCTTTTATTTTACCTTTGCTTTACTGTGGAAAAGTCCGACTTGGATAAGACCCATTTTCAGCAGTAGAGGCCCGGAGAGAAAAGCTGTATATACAGAGATTATACAAAATTTATACAAAAAAATTATACAAAACTTGTATAAGAAATTATACAAAATTATACAAGACTTGACAGAACATCAGAAATGATATTCTATGCTATTATATAAAGACATTTGTATTATACAATCTGATTGATAATCGAGTTATTGTATTGTAGACAATTTCGTGAAGCTTCCCAAAGTAAGCTGAGGAAGGTTTGTAGGGAGAAACTGGATAGAAAAAGATGAGGTTAGAGGATTACTTCTAGACATGAGAGACAGCATAGATTATGAGGTGGTCAGGAAAAGAAAAGCATGACCAGAAGCTATTAAACGAAGTTAAGCCTGGAGTAGCATGTAAGGACAACGCCCAGGTGTCAAGATCATTTTAAGAATCTTTTGAATTGGTTGGTATTTGGGCTCTGTTCTGATTATGTGAGGTAGTGAATTCCACCTTGTTAAGCAAATGAATAATGAGAAAAATAGTGAGTCCCTTTGCCATATTAGTGGATCTGGATCACTCTGTAGTAGAGATTTATTTGAGCCTAAGACTTCGATTGGTGGTATGAGGCTGAGAATATTTAGAAGGGCAGAGTTTTTTTCAGGTTTATATAATCAGTTTGTATATTAAGGTTAATTGGTTATAGGATAGAAGGTGTGGGAGTTCTTAACTAAGAAAGTTTTGGAAGGAGTGACAGTGGTGGGTATGATATGTGCAGTCAGTTGCAAATTTAGCTATTTTATTGTAGCATGTGTCACGCTAATTAAATCTGTCTTTTAAGGTTGGTTAGAACCGGGAATCCTTTCAGAAGTGTTGATAGAAGATGGGTTCTAGCAATGGCAAACTCCTAGAGGTGTTAGATAATTTTATTTCCCTGGTAGAAAGTGTGTGTCCCATTTTTTGTGAACTTTCTTAATTGTTTGTTCTATATGTAGGTCTTAGGGTTATTATCTGTTACACCTAGTAGTTTTGTTTGTGAATCTGCATTAATTTTTAGTATTATTTCTAGCTGTAATGTAGAAGGTGCCTTGAGGGGAGAGGATCTTGTGGGTTGGAAGATCATGAGTTGGTGTTTTATTGGGGTTGGAGTGTGAGCTGATGGTTAGAGAGCCATAGCTCGGGTATTGAGAAATGATTTTAAGTTATATCATGGAGGTGCTGTAAAGTTATTAGCGGTATATATAAGCGTTGTGTCATCTGTATTGATAGTTGGAAGCCAGTGGGATAGCAGTATAGAGGTAGTTTGTAAAAATGGAGTAGCATCCCAAGAACTGAGCAGTGAGGTACTCCTAGTGTGACAGGAAGAGGAGGAGATAGGACGTTAAGCCATTTTACAGATTGCGGACAGTCCGGTAGATAGCTTCAGTGCCACTGAAGTGCAGAGGGGCTAAGGTTCAATTTAGAGAGCGTGTATGTAATAGTTTGGGGTGGGATACCATATCAGAGGCTTTGGACATGTCTAGAAAGACAGCAGAGACTATTTTACCATTGTTTCTGAGTTGGCTGATGGTATTGGTGAAACTAAGGAGTGCAGTTGTGGTACTGTGATGGGGCCTAAAACCATGTTGACATGTTGCTAGCATGTTGTTGAAGGTAAGATAATGAATCAGTTGGGAGTGGATACATCTTTCAAGGAGTTTTAATAGTGGAGAGAGAATAGGGATTGGTTTGTAGTTGATAAGCTCTGTAGAATTTCCACCTTTGTGTAAGGGGGTAATATGTGCAATTTTCCATATTGCTTGGACATGTTCTGCTATGCACCTGTTAATAAGGATCGACACTGGATAAGATATGGCTTCAGCTGCTAGTTTTAAATATTCGGCTGGTAACTTGTCAGATGCTATTGAAGATGGTTTGATCTTTTTCAGCTGTTTCTTAATGGTAGCTGTGAGAATAGGCTGAAAGGAGAAGGAGTTGGAATTAATAGTCAGGGGTTTGAAGGTTAGTGATGGTTCTGTGGGAATTACCTTTAATTAGAGATAGTACACTTTCAGTGAAGTATTTATTGAATTCTTCTACAATGGTGGTAGGAGAGTATGGTAAGTTGGGGGAAGGGATAGTGGAATGTCCTGGGTGGAGAACAGCATTTATGGTATTCCAAAATTTTGGGGGGTTATGCTGGTGTTTATGTTGCAGGTTGTAGTAGAAGTTCTTTTTATCTAGGTTGATTTGGTGTTTAGCCTTGTTTTTAATTTGCTGGAATGTGATGCAGTTGATTTGGGTTTTACAGGTGAGCCATATTTGCCAAGCTTTATCTCTTTTCCTAAGGAACATTCTGGTGTCATTAGTTAGCCATGGTGTGTTTGTGGCTTTAATATGAATTGACCTGGGAGGGCCGATTTGCTTAGAATTTTAAGGAAGGTACTGTTGAAATAATCTATTGCAGCATCAAGGGGCAGTTTTTTTTTAGAAGAGACCAGTTATATTTTTTTAGGGTATTGCTTAGGTCTTGGGGGTTAAAGTTTTTTTTTTACTGTGGATTTAGTGGAAGGTGATAAGCTTGACAGTACTGATGTTTTTTCTTAATCGATAGGTTGGCATATGGTCACTAAGGCTGTCAGGTAAGCAGCCACTAATTTGTTAATTCTGAGGTTTGTTGGTTAGTGTCCAATGTAGTATAGACTGATGGAGTTTTTATCTATCCGTGTAGGAGCTTGAATGAGTTGTGTGAAGCCATAGAGGGGTCCAGGAAAGTAAATGATGTGGGAAGAAATAGCCAGGGAATTGTTATGGCTAGGCTTGTATAGGCCCTAGGGCTGATAGCCTAGTACCAACCTATGAACCTATGTGAAATGCTAGGGTTATGTGAATTACAAGTTGTCCAGTCAATATTAAAGTCACCCATAATGATAGTTTCTTGGGCTATAGAATTTGGTATAGACTGGATGATGTGCTGTATAGTGGAGATGCTATTTCCAGGTGGGACATAGGTAGCTATAATGGATATGAATTTATTTTGGTTAAGTTGAAGTTTAGTAGGTAGGATTTCTGTTTTCGAGGTTATTTATATTAAGGTTTTGTGGTAAAAGTGTGAGATTGCTCTTAAATAAGATGGCTACCACTCCACCTCTTTTTACCTTCCTGTCTGCTCTAAATAATGTTGTAACCAGGTGGTGTAATTTCATTGTCAGTAATGTGTGCTTTTAACCGGGTTTCCGTTAAAACAGCAATATCAGGGTTATAATGGGATAGGGTGACATGTAATTCTTCAACTTTGTTGGCTGTGCTTCGCAGGATTAGATTTAGGATTAGTATTTTGAAGCCTTTTTGTGATAGATTGGTTATATCTTGTATTTGAGGGGGTGGGCAGGAGGGATTTTGGGGGCCTGGGTTTGGGTGAATGTTTCCACTTGTAATAAGTGTGGTAGCTATGGTTACTAGTGTCTGGACGAATGCTGATATATGCTTATGAAACTTAAAGGGGGTATTTTTTGGGTTTGATTTAATATGGTGTAATCTGTATGAGGTATGATGGAGTTCTGTTATATTTGAGATGGATGGAGATATTAAGATGGAGTAGTCAGTTAGGTGTGGAGAACAGGTAGAATGTAGTTTTGTGAAATGTGTGAGGGGAGACTATTTGTGAATGGTAGTTTGTGAGCAGCAGCTGTTAGCAGACCTAGTAATATACAATGTATTGATAGCATTTTGTAATGGTAAAAAGGGCAAGGATTGGTTAACGTTTGATATATGTGTGGTAATGGAAGGGTGCTAAGGTTATTGTGGAAATGTGAGCTATTGTATAATTGGAAATTGTGTAGGTGGTGATTGGTAGATAAGTGGGCGTGGTTAGGTTTAGAATAAATTCAAGTGATTTGGGTTTGGGAGAGAATGGGGTCATGGTAGGGGAGCGGAGTGAAGGCTGAGCTTAGAAATAATATCTTAATTATCTTGATGATATCTGAGTCCTCCCCTAAACAATCCACAGAGGAGGTTCATGGGAAACATAAGTGTAAGAGAAGACACTTGGATTCCCCTGAGGAATCTACAACTGCTGACACTGATTTTGATGAGGGAGAAAGTTCTTCCAGAGTCTCCCCTTGAGGATATCTCATTTGGAGAGGTTCTCAAACTTGATATAAAAGGGAGTTGGTCTTCCCAACTTCCTTCTCAGGCAGAATCAGTTTTTCTTGAGGCTTTCATTTCTGGCCCATCTACTTCTTGGTGGTCCCCCTGGCTGATAAGATGGTAGACCTGATCTCCTCCTGGGCATGAAAGGATCTGGACACAGGTAATCCTATCCCAAAAAAAATGGAAAAGATTTTGGTTGCTTCCAAAGACCATCTCCATTGGAGCAAGTGTCCTCTGGTAGATTCTCTTTTTATGGTAGTTGTGTCAGCCACTAAGAAGGAGCATGCGGAAGAAAGTTCTTCTGTCCATCCTCCAAATAGAGTCTTATGCATTGGACAGATTTGGGAAGTGTGCCTAATCTGCCTTTTTGGTGAGAGCACTTATTTTGCACCCATCACTCATTTCCAGAGAGGTTTGACAAAGGAAATCACTAATTCTGTCTGGGTCCTTGACTGCGGATCAACGAAACATCATTGATTTGCAGTTGGCTACCCTGCAGTTGCTGTCTAATGCTTCTGTGTGCCTTATCTATAATGCCACAGAGGGTGTGTCAGGAGCAGCCAGCACAGGCATTTCCATAAGAAGGCACACCTGGATCTGACTATGTGGTTTTGCGAAACATTTCTAGATGTCCTTCGTCAGTGCCCCGTATGGTGGATCAACGTAGTCCATTTCACTTTAAGATCAAACAGTCTCAAGAAGTGAGAAGAATGGCAAATCCCTGTCTGCCATAAGGATCAAATTCTCACTCTCTCAAAGGACCTTCTTCAGAAACCAGAAAGGAGGAAAGAGAATGTGGTGTCATATATCCCAGGACTTTGAACCCAACAGTACTGGAGAAAGAGCTCCCCAAGGCAGATTGGGAAACTCTTATAATGGATATTTTCCCAAGGGGCAAAGGGAGCTTGCAAAACTAAGGCTTCAGGGGCCCTTTCTTGGAGAAGCCTTTTCAGTGCTCCTGAATGGTTGCTTGACTGTCGCATTGTAGAGGCAGTCAGGGGGCTTTATCCCTACACCCAGCACCCTGTGGTCCATCACTCAAGACAGATGGATGCAGAGGATCATAACCAGAGGTTGTTTCATTCCCTTCCTTTATGACCCAAAAGAATACCAAATGTTCCTTTCCACCAACACAGGGAAGAAGCTGCTTCAGAAATAAGGAAGCCTCTAAAAAAAAAAAAAAAAAATCAAGTGATCCAAGAGGTCTGTCTAGACCAGAAGATTTTGAGTTTACTTAATATCCTTTTTAGTACCAAAGAAAAACAGGGACCTAGGGCCAATTTCCGATCAGAGTCTCCTGAATGAGTTTGTGAAGTGAGCAAGTGAAGTGAGAAAAATTCTGAATGTTCATGGCTCAGTCCATTCTTCCTTTACTGAGGAAGAACAACTGGATGTGCTTAATAGATCTTCAGGATGCAACCTACCACATAAAGATGGATAGAAGCTGTAGGAAATATTTTTGCCTTCTTCTGGGAGACCATCATTACCAATTCAGAGCTCTGCCCTTTGAACTCAACCACAGCCCCCCAGGTGTTTACCAAGTGTATGGCAGTAATTGCAGCTCATCTGTGACTGCAGGCTTTCCAAGTATTCCCATATTTGAATGAATGGCTCATCGCTGCCCCTTCCAAGAATCTACTCGTTCAAGCCAGGGACTCAAGATGTGCATAGGCTTGGAGATTACAGTGATTCCAAAAAAGTCCAAGCTTCAACTAGTCCAGTCACTCAAATTCATCTGAGCATTTTTGGACGCAAGCCTTCAAATAGCAGAACTCCCTTAAACAAGAATTACATCCCATTGTCAACCAGCCCAAGAGATGATCTCACCAGAAGCCACCAGCGAGACTAATTTTTCATCATCTAGGCTGTATGTCAGCCACCATCACATAGTGCAACTATCCAGTTTCTACATATGGACTTTTCAGTGGCCTGTAGTGGTTCAGTGCTCAATCAGGAAACCACCTATGTTTTTTTCTAGTGATTCTAACAAACGTTTGCAGAACTCACATGTAGTGTTGGCTAGAGTTTCTGCATGTTCTACAACAATGTCCTTTCATTCTTACACCCCCCCCCAAGTCACAGTGACCACTGATGTGTCCCAACTGTTCTGTGATGTTAGTCAGCCACAAAAAAGTGCAACATCGAAATCCAGTAAAGTACAGCTTTTAGACAAACACATGCTTCTAAACAACAAAAAAATCATACTGCATTCAGGATGTAATACTAAACTACTGAATTTAATTTAAGCCAGTCTCAACTCTGATATTCTTGCTTTGTATTTCGTCTTCTGTTGTAATTTAACAAAAATGTTTTGTTGTAGGGAAAAAAAAATGTCATGAGGAAGCAACATATACACCATTATGGTCTTTAAAAAGTAGGGCCAAGATAGCTTTCTGTAACTACTGAAGTCTAGTCTATATCCTACTGCTGCAGCTCATCTCAGCAGTGAATTCTGCCTCTCAGTTTTTATAAGTAGTGTACACTATGCATGTGTATTTAAAAAAGTAAGCACTTTTTTTTTTGGCTTCACTGTAGTGTATCCAAGCCAAAGTATTAAGGTAATTCTATTATTTACACCCTGCTCTTTCCTCTGTTGTCTGTCACTAACTAGTGCAGGACTGTGGCATCAATTTGTTAGTCTGAAATTTCCCTTAGAGTCCCGACAGGCTGCACTTAAACTTCTCTCTTCATAGAGCACTAGAAAAACTTGGCCTTTAACCTTTCAAATCAGCTCATCAGATTTAAAGTCTTTTACTCACTCATCTGACTTTGGCTAGAAAAGTATCAAGAGTTGCAAGCTATTAAGGTACTTCAGCCTTACATTACCTTTCATAAGGATAGGGTTGTCTTAAAAATCATCCCTTCCTTTGAGGGCTTTCTTTAAAACAAAAAGTCTTAAAAAACTTGACCGGTTCAAATGGAGATGAGAAGAAACAACTATATAAAAGCTCAGCCTGTCAAACATCAGTGTGTGCACGTAATGCAGGATGGAGGCATGCATTCAAAAAAAACTGTACTGTATAGTAGTGGAAACAATAACTATCGTAATGGCCACATTATTCATATTACTTTTGAATGTAAATGGCCTTACAGCTATCAACAAAAAGGAAAGATACTGGATTATATTAAGAAATGCAGAGTGCAAATAGCAATGCTACAGGATTCACATGTGGAAAGAAATGAGCATGTGAGTTTGAAAAAGAAGGGATTTCAGGATGGATATTCAGCAGAATATCAGAAACAAAGGTAAAGAGAAGTAATTATATTAATTACTAGAGGGACCTCCAGTAGTGATAGAAGAGAATAAAGAGACAGCAAAGGTAGGTTTGTGGTAATAAGAGCCTGTTGGCAAGGAAGGAGGATTATGCTGACATATATTTATATTTCACCAAAAACTGCTATTATGGAGCTTAAAATATTTTTTGAGAAATAATCAAATTTCAGTATGAAATATTACTTGTACCTAGGGAATGGAATTTAATTTACAATAGTGAGAATGTATCAGGGCTATAGAAGGGGAATATAACAAAAGAGACTAGATTTCTAAAGATATTTATGAAATTTGGTATTGAAAATGTGAATGGAAGACATAATTTACATATTATTCTCCAAGGTACAATAAGTAGGCTAAACTACACAGAAATTATACTTTACAGGAACATTTGTATTTAATTGAAAGCTTTGACACATTCAATAACTGTCTCAGATTGTGCACCAAGATCCACGTGGGTTTACAGAGTGGTCCTAGCAGCAAGGAACTCGAAAAAGCGACTACTTTTTGGATTTAAGTATCTTTGCTTTTTTTTCACTGAAAATAGCTTCTGCTGCTTACTTTAAACTAGCCTGAACTGTTTTTTTACTGATTACTGCATTTATTTTAAAAATTGCACTTAAAGTTACATTTAGTCGAATTTAGTCGAAAGTTTGCTTGTTTGTTTAATTGAACTGTGGAGGCTGCCCACTAAAGTGTGCTAGCCTGTGTAACTAATTTATCACTGTCTCTGCATTTTCTGTGTATTTCTACAAAAAAAAACAAAAAAATAATCCTTGTTTTCCCGCCTTTTCGACTAGTTTAGACCAGTATACAGGCATTGCTGTATTCTGGGCTGTGGTGTAGTTCCTGTGTTGTCCATTACCTTACTTGGATAAAAAGAAGTTTCTTTGCTCACCAGTGGGAGTGGGGAGCCTTGAGCAGCCTACCTATCCTTGGGGGAAGTGACCTCAGCACAAGAAGCTGTTAGTAATTGGTTGTTTGGGACCATTCCTAGCTGTTTTGTAGTTCACTGCTTAAAATCCGCCTTTGCACGGCTTTGCATGCGCATATGCAGCGCCGGTTAAACAAGGTTAAACTTTTTCTGGCTCCGCCAAGTCTGCTCTTCAATTTTTCCCTTAGAACTGTTCTACTTGCAATCTAAACAGCCTATACTCTATCTGAAAAGCTCAGCACTTGCTCCTAAAGCATTTTGTATACAGGTAAAGCACTCTTAAACAAACGAAAAGTACTTCATTCACCTAAATTCTGTTGAGTACCCATTTCCCTATAGGTCCTTTCTGACTCAGTTACACAGCAATCTTTTTCACTATTTCTAGCATGTCGAAGGGTCATTTGCTAGTGTCCTCTCCTGTTCAGCTGGTGAATCTGGGAATCTTGAGGCAATGTTACAATTGCCTCATGTACACAGACAACCCTCTCCTCCTCCCAACAAATACAAATATATGCGAGAGATGCAACTATATAGCCAAACTGGAGGCTGAGCTCTCTCAATTCAGTACTGGCAAGATCAGTCAGGAGGAGAAGGTAACCACGCACACCACAAACCCAGTCTCACATAGAACTGTCACAACTGCAAACCAAACACATAAACACGCAAAAACATACTCGGAGGCGCTGATTAAAAATCTACCAAAACAACAGAGGCCTCCAAAGCAGGCACCCAAGCAACCACCACCTCTAGACATAGCAAATGCAACACATAGTTCACAAAGTCAGTGTGCTAAACAGTCACAGCCCTTAAGGCCAAACAACATGCCAGACACACTTGTAATAGGTGACTCCATAGTCAGGCACACTGACGTCCGCCACCAGACTGAAGAAGGAGAGGGTCACAGTAAGCTGCCTGTCGGGAGCTAGAATCCGCCACATAACACAAGCACTCAGGTCACTCCACAGCAAGTACAAATATGACTCAGTCATTGTACATGCAGGTGTAAACGACCTGAGACGTACCTCCTGGACTACATGAAAAGAGACATAGAGGAGCTCTCTGATTATGTAGCCCAGGCCGGTATGACCCTGACCCTGAGCAGCATCTTACCCTCACCAAGAATGATGTCACAGTACAAAGACAAAATGATCAGTTTTAACAATTGGCTTAATTACTGGTGTCATTCTAAGGGGATCCAGTGTCTGTCTGCTTGGGATGACATGCTTGACAAGCCACGCTGCTTTGCAAGGGATGGTTTGCACCTGTCACCCCTGGGCTTCCGGATATTGGCCAAGGCTCTTGCCACCCCCATAGTGCCTTTTTTAGGCAAGGCTCAAATGACAAACCTACCTCCCTAGAAAACACAAGTGGAAAAAAACTAAAGGTAATGCTGCTCAATGCCAGAAGTCTAAACCTCAAGATGCATGCCCTCGAAGCCCTTCTCAGTATGGAGAACATCTATGTCTGTGCAGTGACTGAAACCTGGTTCAAGGCTCCTGAGAGCACCCCAGCACTATCAGGTTTTACCTCATATCATGCTTTCCGGCCCCAAAACTTGGACAGAACCACAAAAGGAGGAGGAGTATCCATTTTCATCAAAGATACCCACACCTCCAGGTTAGTGGCAACACACGAAGCATCGGAGACTATCCAGGTGCAACTAACCATAGGCAAAACCGCCTTACAGTTTGTAGCATGCTACAGACCACCCTCTCAAACTCAGGAACCCCACACAGCCTTCCTGAAGACACTGGAGAGTATGAATGTCTCTCCAAATACCATCATTTTGGGAGACTTCAACTACCCAAACATAGACTGGGAACATTACTCAAGCCCCAACACTCTAGCCCAAAGGTTCTTAGAATTCATAAACTCAAATGCAATGGAACAACTAGTCACCATTCCCACAAGAGGAGACAATATACTAGACCTGATCATCACAAACATGGGGACAAAATGCTCCACACTGGAAGTACATCCCTCTTTGGTAAGATCAGACCATAAATTAATCTCACTGGAAATCCACATCCCGCCCCACCCCTGCACAAAAGACCACAGTGAAGAACTTCTCAAAGCAAACTTCACACTTCTTAAGACTGAAGTGGTATCTTTCAAGGCCCCTGGGCCAGTGGAAACCACAACCAACACTGCTGAATCCCTTGCAAATGCCTTCTATGGGCACCTTCAAGAATGCATGGATCATGCAATCCCAAATAAAACCAAGACCCATTCCCCAAAGGCAGGCTGACGGTCTGGTGGACCCCAGCCATAAACAAACTTTACAACAGAAGGAGGAAGCTGCTACATGACAGAGCAAAATCCCTAAAAGGAAAGGCATCTCTGATCAGTGCTAGCAAAAAACTACGATCACTCATAAAATCATCCAAGGCCAACTTTGAGAGAAAAATCGCAAATGACACAACAGACAATCACAAGGCCTTCTTTAGCTATGTTAGAAACCTGGGTGGAAACTCCCAGATATGCTCAGAGTTAGTCCAAAATGACACAAAATACACTGAACCCACTCACATTGCCAACATTCTGGCAGACAGGTTCAGTGCAAATTTCTCCTCCCTCCCCAAAAGGAGAAATAACTATCTCAGCAGAGTGCAGCCTCCCTAACATCTCAGATGCCCAGGTGAGAGTCACCCTCTCTAAAGCTAAAAACACAGCATCAATGGGACCGGATGGTGTCCCGGGCTGTGTGCTACATGAACTCCAAGAGGAACTAAACCCACACATAAGGCTGCTGTTTAATCTTAGCCTTACCACAGGATACGTACCCAAAGAGTGGCGTACGGCAACAGTGGTCCCACTTCACAAAGGCGGTGCTTCTACGGACCCTGGAAATTACCGCCCCATAAGCCTGGTCTGCAAAACTATGGAGAGGATCATTATGGAACTCATAAACAAAGACATTGGGGACCTACAGACATTGGATCCTACCCAATTTGGCTTTGTCAAGGGCAGATCCTGCCTTCTGAACTTGGTCGACTTTTTTGAAACAGTCACTAAGGCCATTGATGAGGGTAAGGCAGTTCACACAGTCTACCTTGACCTTGCAAAAGCCTTTGACACAATACCCCATTCGGGCATCATAGACAAACTCACCAGCTTAAATGTAAACCCATATGTCACAAGATGGGTTGCAAACTGGCTCAAGGACAGAACCCACAGGGTCAGAGTTGCTAGAGCTATGTCAGACTCTAAGCCAGTCACAAGCGGTGTCCCACAGGGCTCAGTCCTGGGACCCCTCTTGTTCGGCATTTATTTTTACGAGGTACAGGCAAACATAGGAGGATTGTGGCTGACAAAGTTCGCAGATGACTGCAAACTCGGCGCCATAAATGATACTCCAGCGGACACAAACATCCTTCAGAGAGGCCTCATAGAAATGGATAATTGGTGCCAGAGCCATGGCCTTAAGCTAACGCCAAAAATGTATAGTCATACCCTTTGGGAAAAACAAGGTACCGACAAATTACCACATAGGTGGTAATCCATTAAGTATGGAAGAGGTAATCAGGGACCTAGGGACCCAGGTTGACAGTAACCTCTCATTTGACACTCACATTGCCAAAGTGGTTAGGAAGACCTTCTATATTGCCCACCTTATCATGAAGGGTTTCACATCTAGATCAAGAGAGGTCATTGTGCCCTGTACTCTTCTCTTATCAGGCCAATGATTGAGTACAATGCTCCATTTGGGATGTATCTCACCCGACACCTGCAGCAGTTGGAAAGACCCCAAAAGTTCCTCACCAAGAGGATAAAGGGTCTTAAACATATGTCATATGCTGCCCGACTGAAAAAACTCCAGCTCTATTCAGTCGCATACCGCCTATTCAGAGGTGATCTGTGCCTGACGTACAAGGCCATGTCCAATCCTGAATTAATGGACATGCTCCACCTCAGAAAATCTAAATCCATCAGAGCCACGAGAACAAGCGACTTAAACCTCAACACAGAAATAAATAGAATGTGCTGGAGGGACAGATTCATAACCCAGAGGCTCCCTACACTCTGGAACAGAATCCCAGTCCATGTTAGGCAGAGCCCCTCACTGACTATATTCAAGAGAAATCTCGACGAGTGGATGGGAGATCGTAGGTTTACCCCGGGGGGTCATCTCTTTGTCACTAATAGACAGAGGCATAGTAAACTAAACCCTAAAAGGGCGTAGTATTCTCATCCTAAGGGGTGGTGTAAGCCACATACACTCTGGCTAGGCTTATAAATGCCCTAGGGCAGATAGCCTAGTACGAACCTATGAACCTATAAATGCAGGTTATTAAAGTAAAAATGAGAGACTGTTCATCATATTGATTACCGCTGCAGTAGCCTTAGCTATATGGCTTATATCCTGCCAAGGATACAGCAGCTGGCCAGCTTCCAAAACTTCAGGGTACCTTCAACACATCCAGTCTGTCAGGCATCACGGGCTGTGATGAGTAAATGACAACTTTTGGTGTGAAGCCCTTCAGAGCTTTATTGCAGCCGAAGAGTACTGTATTCTAAGGCTTTCAAAGGTTAGCAGTTGGCTTGTTCCTTTCCTTCCTGAGCAGATAAGTTCGTTTTGGGGAAAACAAATCTTCCATTTTCTAATTTTGTTGATGGTTTATTACATTCCTCTTTTGGAAAGCTTATGAATGTTGTGTTTTAATGGACTGTCTCGAGACTGTAATGTACTTATAAAACAGAACACTGTTTTCTTGTTAGTTTAAAAGTGGTGTAAAGTAAATAAAGAGGTACCATTTTCAGCTTGAGCATGGAACATAATACTGGGCACAAGGTCAGTCCTCCTTCCAGCCACAAAAGAAAAACAGCAGGATAGCATTTTGCCTGTGCTGCAGGTAGGCGACTCCGCTGTGGCCATTTGTTGTACTTCAGACCAGTCATTTTTTTCCCAGCCAGTATGGACCAGGAGTTAGCCACATCCTGTGCGGGTTTAGGGGTCCCTTCATTGAGCAAGGAAGAGCCACTGTTGTTGCACCTGGGAGAGGGAACAGGGAAGGTTTCCCTGTTGTATCAGAATGCTGTGGCCTTCCTTGGGAAAGCTGCTACTGCCATTCGGAACATTGTTGGCGCCATATTTCCTGTCAAAAAGACAGAAAACCAGAAATGCATCTATTCTCCTCCTCAAATTTCTTTGGATAGGAATAGTTTACAGGGTCTGGTTTAGGGTTTAATTGATGCTATTGATCCTACTTATAAAGTAGTTTCTGGTAAAACAGAAGGATACCACTTTTCCTGAAGCGATTCAAGATTCTGATAGATGCGTTTTTTTCTCTCTCAGATTTCTGATTCAGACTTAGGGGAGAGCTCATCTCATTCTGTGAGGGGGTTTCTCTTTTTCTGAGATTGTTGCAGGAATAGGCTCATAGGAGATTACTAGGCTAGTGGCTTAAGGGCCCTTACAAGCTTAGCCAATGTAACCAGATTTTACCCAATATATAGCCCCTGGGGCAAGAGGATGGCATGTTTTTTTTTGCTGTGCAGTGAGTATTTTACAGATTGTCCCTGCCCAGAAGGGACATAGGCACTACTCCAGATGTGAATTTTGATTCCCCATCCATTGATCCAAACAGCATTTGAAGAGGGCCAGGGAAAGGCTCTCCTTAACGTGAATAGGAAGCCTCTTTCAAGGAAGGGCCAATCTCTGAGACACATATCTGTCTCTACAGCATGTTTTGTTTGAGTCACTGACTAAATTTAGATCCCAGGATCAAGTGACCCTCATGCTGTTTGACATGCAGATATTTAGCAACTCCGTCAGGGTTGGATTTGCAAGTGCCTTGTAGGTCAGGCATAGGTCACCCCTGTAAAGGGACAGGGCTTTTAGTCTGTCTGCATGGTTCATGTTGTGTTAATACCCTGTATTTTCTTTGTAATGAACCTCTGAGGTCGCTCCAGCTGCTGTAAATGCCTAGTCTAGTACATGCCAAATTGCAGACTGTACTCGATTATTTTTCTAGTGAGGTTTGAGTACAGTGGGACTATAATATCCTTGGATCTTAATGACATACCTTGACTTGTAAGTTGTGCCACATAAAAGGATTTCTTCACCACTGTGGACACATGGCTGTCAAAGTTCAGGCTATTATTATCTATCTGTGTACCTAGATCTCTCACATCTGAGTCAACTCTAAGAGGTGTGCTATTGATATAGAATCGTAGGAGGTTATTAGGCTAATGTCCCTGGGGCCCTTACAAGCCTAGCTAAGAGTTTATCCTCAAAAAAGAAACCTCAGTCAGCACCTGTCGCCCCTGTTAATGAGGGACAAAGGTGGAACCCCTGGGACAGATTTGTGGTTGCCCATCCACTCATCAAGGTTGCACTTGGAGGGTCAGCGAGGTACTCTGACATGTATGAGAAGTCTGTTCCAGAGACGGGGCAACCTCTGGGAGTCAAACCTGTCTCTCCAGCAGATTTTGTTGATGTTGCGTATTAGATTTAGGCTTGTTGAGTGGGTAAAGCACATAGGTTCATAGATTAGTACTAAGCTAACTGCCCTTGCGAGCCATTTTAAGCCTAGCCAAATATCCCTTGTGAGACTCAAACCCTGCACCTTGTGTTTGTAAGGCAATCACCTTAACCATTACGCCACCTCCTAACCCTAGATCTCTCACATCTGATTCAACATGGAGTTAGACTTATGGATCTGGAGCATCCGTAGTAGGGCAGGGTCTGATATTGCCTTGTAGGTGAGACACAGATCACCTCTGAGCAATCTGTATGATACCGAGTAGAGTGCTAGAGATTTGAGCCTGTCCACATAGGACAAGTGTTGGAGGCCATGGATTCCCTTTGCAAGATATTTCTTTGGCCTTTCCACTTGGTGCAGATGTTTGGAGAGGTACCTACCAAATAGGGCGTTATAATCAATTATTGGTCTACTGAGGGAAGAGTATAGAGAGTTAATAACCTCCTTTTTTCTGGATGCAATCCCTTTACTTGTGAGATGAACCAAGTAAAAGGCTTTTCTGACCACTGCCACTACATGATGGTTGAATGTGAGATTGTTGTCAGCCTGAGTGCTCAGGTCTCCTACCACAGGTTGTGTACTTAGGGGTTGCCATTGATGTGGTAGTCAGTAGGGCTGTGCTTTTGCCGAATGGTATGATACATTTTTTTTGCATTTAACTTGAGGCCATGATGTTGGCAGCAGTCATTAGTTGCTGTGAAACCCTCTTGCAGTATGTTAACATCATTTGGGGAGTCAATGACAGCACCCAATTTAGTCCACAAACTTGGTCAGCCACAGGCCTTTTGTCTTTGCCTGGACCTCTGAGAAGTAGATGCTAAACAGTAGGGGTCCCAGGACAGATCTCTGGGGCACTTCACTAGTGACAGGTCTGCTATCGGAGGTGAAGGCACCTATTTTGACCTTGTGGGTCCTGTCGGTGAGCCATTCGGCCACCCACCTGATGAAATAGGGATTTACACCAAGTTTTCTTAGCTTTTCGATGATGCCCAAGTGGGGGATTGTGTCAGTGGCCTTGGCCGAGTTACAATAAGTTGTATGCACTGACTTTCCCTCATCCAGGGCTTTGGTGACAGTCTGAAAGATGTCAACCAGGTTCAACAAACAAGATCTGCCCTTGGAGATTGCCTGTGTTTTTGTTTATGAGATCCATAAGCATTGTTTTACAGATCAGACTTGTGAAGCTAATGGGGCGATAGCTTCCAGGATCAGTAGTGGCATCACCTTTGTGCAGGTCGATGAGAATGGCAGTTCTCCAGTCTGCTGGAATGAAGCCTGTACTTAAGCTGTGGTTGAATAGGGTGCTCATTAGCAAAGCCAGCTCTTGTTGGAGATGGTGTAGAATACAGCCTGGGATAATATCAGGTCCCATGGAAGCTATGTTCTTTGCCTTGGATAGGGCCTGTAACACTTGATCTATGGAGATGTGGGGTGCGTGACAAGTATCAGGGATGTCTAAAGGGCCTTGGGGGGGCAGGGGGTGAAGTTTGCACTGAACCTATCTGCGAGCAGGTTGGCTAAGTCAGCAGGAAAAGTGAAAGTGATACCCATTAAGTACTTATTCGGAACAGACCTGGGCTTTTCCATGGAGGTTCCTGACGTAACTGAAGAAGGCTTTGTGGTTTCCCTTTGTTTTGGAGGCTAGTTTCGATTTATAATTGGCTTTAGAAGTTTTCACTAGTGATCTAATTTGCTTGTTAAGAATTTGTTCCTTTTTACCCTTGGACAACAGATGTCCTTCAAGGATGCATCTGCAGTCCTTACAAATGGGTTGTCCTGTCGTCAGGCAGCCCCCTTGGCCGGCCCGGATCTTCAAAGTCTGGGTCTGGCCTCGCTGGTGTCAAACACACTGGTATTCACTATAAAGGCTCGGGGTATAAAGGCATCAGCCGACATGCCATCTCAGTCTTTCTTTTTCTGCTGCATTCTCCGAAGCAGTTTGTCGTGCAAGTGGCCACAGTCAGATCCAGACTAACTACTCTACTATCACTACTGAAGACTTCTAAAAGCGCAGCCACCGCTTGACTCTTTCTCTGCTCAGAAAAATGTGAAAAAGTGAATAACTATTTAACTTGCTTCACTTTGAAACCTCTCATAAAGATTTCCACTTCATATTACCCCTGGTTTAGGCTCAGACCCTTCAATGTGCAGCTTGCTTTAGCCTGTGCCTTCAACCGTCGGAGACCTTTTTCTGGGTCTTTTTTTGCTATTTTTTTTCGCCGATTATGCTCATCCTATGACAGGCCGGATCCGCCTGCTCCCGGCAAAAAAGAAAGAAGAAAAAGGAAAGAAACCGAAGGTCATCGGAGTTAAGCAAACCAAACGAAAACCTTTGTTAAGCAACCAGAAAGGCAAGTTCGCCGAATCTGGCGGAATCCACGGATCTTACCGAGGCCCTTCTTCGACTACCAGACCGGCTCCTACCCTTTGCCTATTACTGTGGTTTTTCAAGAATTACTTGACACCATCTTCAAGAATTTCTCCAGCAGCACGTGTTGCTGCTAGGCTCCACGCACGCAGCTGCTAGGGCCTCCTGCAGCCATCCTGCTAGCTGCAGCCAAAAGGCTAAGCCCTGCAGTCTCAAGTCCTGGCCTGTTCCCAGTTGCCCCCCAGGCCAGTCTGCAGAGGACAGTTCCTCAATAAGGGGATCCCAATCTCAGAGAGCTTTAGGCCTCCAGCCCAAGAAGAAGACCCCCCAGCCCAGCCCCCAGACTCCAGGCAGAGGAGCAGAGCCCTCTGCCTGCTGAGGCATCCAGATGCACATGATGTGACACATGATGACCTCCTACAAGATTCCAAGGCTGAAGAAAGATTCTCCTTCTGAAGAATCATGAAATTTCCTTTCTCCACTCTAGGCATTTCAATTGGGAGGAATTTTCCCATGCCAAGGAGAAGTGAATTCAAGAGGTAGGGACAAGATTTCTCATTCATTCAAGGGCTAGGCTTAAAATACTTACTGGCCTACTAAATATAGGCAACTATTCTATGATGCTTGTTCCTCCTGTTGTGATGCAATGAGCTAATGATGCTTGCACTGTTTTTACTTACTTCTACTCTCCATCCCCCCACTCCCTGCGGAGTAGGTGCGACATTCATCACCACCACTACCAGGGCTATAAGGCAGTCCAAAACCCCTTCTCCCTTCTGGCCTAAGGCAAGGTAATCGACCTCAGGGTAAAACCCTTCCCCTTCCTAAACACTCTCAGCTCTCAGGAGAGAGAGATGGGGTGTTCATATGACACAATAACTACTCTCTCTGCTACTTTCAGTTTGAGAAACTGTCTCTGTATGATCCCTCTGATTGAGTTTATAGAGTTAAAGTTAAAACTGAAACTGTCCTTTTAGATTCCTTAGATTAGAAACCAATGTGGAAAATGGTGCTAGACATTAGTGAGATTTCTTTCAATGTGGCTATTAGTGACTGGCTATGATGATGATCAGGAGGCATGATTGAAATGCCTCAAGACCATGAATGGTATAAAAGAACATGCATAAGATGCCAATATTTTTGCCGGATCTTGCTAATCTGAAGCCATGATGCTGTCTAAGATAATCTCTACAAAGAAGGGTCATCTCATTGAAGAAAAGAGAAGAAACAGCAGAAGGAAAAAGGAGTACAAGGCCTTGGCCTTTCAAGCCTCCCATCTTTTACCAGAACTTTAGCACTTACCCGCAGGAACAAAATTCCAGAAATCAAGACTCCAGGGCAGGGCAGGAGGCAGGCATAGGCCAGTCCAGAGGCAGAACTCAATCAGGCGCCAGTGGAGACAGGGACGCAGCAACAAGGCAATAACAAGCAATTCCACACGAACACCACCACAATCACAGTGACTTGCAATCACAGTGACTTGGTTCTCTTACATTTAAAAAAACCCTAGGAGGGAATTTAGCGAAAATTTTTGAAAAAAACTAAGCCTATTTCACAAGAGACCAGTAAACAACACTTACTAAGTAAAGAGGGACTAAGACAGGTTTCACCAAATCACTTTACCAAAGAAAATTTCCATACAAACACCAAAAATTAAGACAGAAGCTCTAAGGCTCTTATACAACAAAACAAAGAGTGAGCTAAAGAAGGGTACCACCTACAAAATGGGCAAGGAGGATTTTACCCCACTATTCCTAGTACCAAGAAAAGAACTGCTGAGACCTCCTTCTAATTCAACTGTCCTTTTACATCATTTATTATTCAGGAATTAAATCTTATCGACTCTACAGGCTGGTAAACACAGCTGGGCAAGAGTATTGGGCTTGGCCTCTAAATCTCAAGCATCAAAGATACCTCGCCCCTCCCCCTAGGTCAGAGCATTTATACCTCAGATTTCTAACGAGTTGGCTTAGCTATCAACAGAACAATCAATTTTTGGCTTTTATCTACTGCTTCAGAGTGTTCACGAAATGCCTGGCATCAGTAATCGCCACTGCAGGCTTCAGGAACTAAATTTACAAACAACCTTGGCCGCTGGATGATAGCGGACAAGATAAACAACGAAAACACAAGACTGACAAAGAGGATAACAACTATTTTCATAAGCCCTGGGATACACAGTCAATTTAAAAGTCAAGACTGCAGAAATCCCCAAAAAGAAAAACATGAACAATTCCAGACTGCATAGTAAAACAGATGGCCCAGACTGCATGCAGAAAAAACTGAAACACTTCTAAACCTTGGCATTAACATACACAAACAAAACAGTAGCAACTAAAGAACTGGGGAAAGGGGTTTGGCACACTGGGTATCATCCTTACAGTGGTAGCATGCCTGCAAACATACTAGCTATGCAGGGAAATTTAAAAACAAGCCAGTCTCAACACAGGCACAGCCAGCATTACTAAATGAGGGCTCACATGCCAGTGAAAACAATTCAACTATTATAGCAGCAGCATCCCAACACAAATCCATTGTCTTCCACAGCCTGCAAACAAGCCGTTGGGCAATCCAAAATTTCACAACGGCTGCAGGCCCACATGCTGGGATGAAGTGCATTCAAAGCAGGTGGACATAAATCACATTCCGAAATGCTGGCAACCAAGCAAGCAATCCAAAAAACTAGCAATCCAGAAAAACAGACCGAATATGAAGTTAGCCAAACACAAAGAAGGCAAGGGCACATTGAGTCATGACAACAATAACCAACAGGGAGGCAGTCATTCATAAACTTCCAGGCATATATGCCTGACCTATGAATCACCTGCTCAGTTACAAGACATCATCAAGAAGGCACACATTGTACTGGAAATAGACCCTATCCTAGCAGACATCGAGAAACACTCTAGCAGACATGTTAAGTTTACACAATGCATCACCCTCTTGCTTGGAAGGTGGACTCTAATGTCGCCATTCAGCCATCACAAAGTGATGCTACCTCCAACCTTAGCTCAATGCATCCTGCACACAGAAACATCAGGAAGGTGGACTGCAGTGGACTCTCTTGAAATTCTGGAAAGGCCTTGACAGCATATCAGCATCTTGATCTTTGACTTGATCTCCAAGTCCACATTGAAAATCAAAGAGAATTCTCCAAGGATAATTCTTCTCTGATAGCTCAAAATTCAGCCAAGACAAAAATTGGTATCCGAGGACAACCAGCCGAGCTACATCTGAAACGTAAAATAATAATGGTTGATTCCTTTGATGTTTGATCAGAGCATCCTTAACTAACAAAGAACTCCCTAAACATCTGCCTGGAACACCTTGAGAACTGGACACCGGAGTAAAGAAAGAAAACTATTAAGATAAAGGGTTAAAGACATTGTACTTATGGGCAAGAAGAAACATGCAGAAAGTAAGAAAACTATGTCATTAAATGGAAAGGTCAGGGCTTCTACATGAAAGAGTAGAAATGGCTGTCAAAGGTAGTATTGGCTGTCAACTCAGTTAGCCTACGAGCTTCCAGTTTCTCAGGCTCATTCTATCTATTTCCACATACATGAGGAAGCTTCCCCTGGCTTCTCTTGAATCCTTCCCTGTGGAAGCATCTCTCTACTCAGGCAGTTTCTCCTAAACTTAGGAATTTTCCACTATGGACTTGAACTCATTAACAGCAAATTGACACTACAGATTCTAACTGGCAGGAACTACAGCTCTTCTCAACCCAGCAGCAACAGCAGATCTTCACAGAAGCTTAAGCACTACTTCCTTTCCACTAGGCAATTACTTCAGCTTACAGGGTTTCTTAATCTTCCAGAGAAATGGCAGTACAACCTTCCTACTCCATTCCCAATCTTCCCTTCATCCAAAGTAATCCCTAGAACCAGCCTTGGAGGTGGTATTACAGAGTGTCTCTAAACCAGGCAAGGGGAAAGAAAAACCAATACTTTTCCCAATCAACAGAACGTGGAAGAACTGCCTGGACTGAACAGAGGTACATAGACACATAAGGAAGCTAGACCTGACAGAATCCACAGCTGGAGAAAATGAAGCAACAGAAAAACAGATATGCTTCTAGTAGGGCTACAAAGAAATTAAAGGTTACTCCCAAGGAAGAGGATATTCCAAGCACATTAAGATGTTATCTACCCATGCCTCCTATTCAGCTTCTATTTGGGCCCTTCTACTAACATGGGCCACAGCTCCTACTTACAGCTGGTACAGAGTGCCTACCACATTCATCTCCCTATTTTTGACCATCCTGCGGCATACATTTGGCCCTTTTTTTGAGACCACCTACATTGTACCATAATTTCTAGGGTCTCTATACTTTGGTAAGGGATCCACTGAAATTCATAATAGGATTTTCCTCCTACCCTTTTTTGGCTATAGTATTCTACCCATTTGTAGTGGACACCAGATGTCCTAACAGTATTATAGTACTAGGTATTACATACCGATGTCCCTTTCTGGGGGATCTACAGTCAGGATATTTGTATGTATTATCTAGCTATTAGGCTTATTTTTGGTATTTGCCTCTACCCCTTTTGTAACATTGTCTTCTTATGGTGTATTTGCTTTGCTACAATGTACATACATGCATCTATTTATGTAAATTTTATATTATTTTGGAAACATTGGCATTTTCTATTGACGAAGATCTGAGCAACTATCGGCTGGGGCAAGAACACTTATACCATGGCTGCTGGGATGACGCCTCGGGTGAAGAAAGCGACAGAGGCCAAGTGGCCAGCACCAGCCTTTGCCGTGACAACTGCAGTGGAATCCGACACCATCAAGGGCTGCCTGACAGGACAACCCATTTTCTTCCTTTTGTTGTAAAGCCTGTTGATAGAGGATGTTCACATGACAGGTTTGTTTTTCCTTGAGGAGCAGGTTTTCGTTCTGTTGAGTATGGCTGAGTCCATGCAGTTGTACAGATGCTTGTATACTGCATTGGCATACTGTTAAGGATAGTTAATCTGCATCCTCTGAGAGGGGACAGAGGTGTGAAGCTACTGATACCCTCCCTTAGGAAGTTGTAGTCAGCTTTTGAAAGTTTTTTTAGCCTGGTTATGGCTGGTGGGGGGGGGGGTTTCGGTGGGATAGAAACTTCGAATGAAGTTCCCCTCACCAGGGAAGAACATGCTATAGGAGTGGTGCAGCAGTTTCCCATGTTGGTGAGAGCCAAGTCCGAAATGTTATCTCTTCTTGTGGGGGAAGAGACAAGCTGGTCTAGTGCATTAGACTTGATGAAGTCAAGGTGTCATTGGGTGAGCGCATTAGTCCAAGAATAGTTCACTCAGTCTATGGTGGGGTAGTAGAAGTCACCAAACATCAGGGTGTTAAGGGGGTACCTTGATAGAGTCAAGTAGATCCAGGTAGGAGGAGTGGGTATCCTGAGTCATGAAGTGGGGGGGTCTGGCTATAATTTGGATGGGTGTCTTCCCAACTGTCAGTTGCACTTGGAGTAGTTCCAGTGTGTCATGTTGGCAAACCAGGCTGGAGGTGAACCTGTCCATAATGAAGATAGACACTCCACCACCCTTAGTCTTCCTGACCTCATTTTGAGGTCGGAATGCGTTGAATGAGGTATAGCCTGGTAAGGCAGGGGTGCTCTCTGCAGTTCTAAACCAAGTTTCCGTGACCACACAGACATCCACATCTTCCACTGTGAGGAGAGCCTCCAGTGAGTGCATTTTCAGGTTAAAGTTCCTTGCATTAAGCAGCATGACCTTCAGTTTGCTTTTTGACAGATCATTTATGTTGGAAGATTTGTCTTTGGGACATTGCCCAAAAAAGCAGAATGGGGGTGGCAAGAGCCTTGGCCAGGATCCGGAATCCTAGGGGTGACAGGTGGGAGGCCATCTCTGACAAAGCATCAAGGCCTGTCAACCATGTCATCCCAGGAAGACAGATACTGGATCCCCTTGGAATGACACCAGAAACTAAGCTAATTGTTGAAGTGAATTATTTTTTGTTGGCATTGTGGTATCATTCTTGGCGAAGGCAGGATGCTGCTTAGGGCTAGGGGCATACCTGCCTGGGACACATAATCAGAGCTCAGTCATGTCTCTCTTCATGTAGTCCAGGGAGGTACTTCTCAAGTAATTCACACCAACGTAGACATTGACAGAATCATACTTGTTGTGGAGAGACTTGTTTGTGCGTGATGTGGCAAATTCTGGCACCAGACAGACAACTGACCATGACCTTCTCCTTGTTGAGCCCGGTGATGGGGCGACATTGGTGTGTCTCACAATTGAGTCGCCAATAACTAGTATGTTTGGTTTATTGTTATGCCTTGTGGGGCTATGTTGGTTTATTGTTTTGTCTTATGGGCTCTGTTTGTGAGACCCTGCTGTGTAGTCTGCTGCATGTGATATGCTTGGTTTTGTGTGTGGAATGTTTGTGAGTGTGCTTTGGAGGTCTCTGCTGTTTAAGTAAGTTTTTATTGAGGACCTCTGCATAGGTGTGTGTGTGTTGTGCTTGGCTATGTAATGTGAGTGGTATGGTGTTTGTGCTAGCAATCTCCTCTTTGTCAGGAGTACTGACTGGCGCGTGAGAACATGGATTCCAGGTTACTGATATAGATGACATTTCTCACAAGTAGAAGAATTATGTGCTAGGAGAAGAGGGCTGTCAGTAAACATGAGGCAGTTGCTACACTCTCAATATGCCCATGTCGACCAGTCTGGCAGGAGAAACTGATGGGAATTGTCCAGACAGTGTTCCAAATATTTGGGCAGACTTATGGAGAGAGGGTTTTGATAAGGGTTTTGTACGCAAGAGTGTAGACCACAAAAACCTTCTTAAATGTAAAGTAAATGGGCCTGAAGCCCAAGTGCTAAAACCAAAACTAAGATGCTTAGAATAACAGATAAATTTAATCAGGCTACTAACAAGCAGTAATAAATGCAGTAGAATAAAAGCACTTGAACACTTGAGAGCACTGAGCAAAACAAAAATAGGGTTAAAGTAGGAAGAACACAATTACAGTAGAAGCAGCTGAGTAAAGTGTATGTTATTTATTTTTTGTAGGTGGAGAGGGAGGAAAGAAAAGATAGTTGAAGATTAAGAAACTAAGGGGGTTGGCCTTCTCAAATGGTATTTCTGTACTCAGTAGACTGAGCTGATGAGATGGGACTGAGAGGAGTGTCCAAAATCAAAGAAGCAAGGGGATAGTCATTCCCAAATAATCTCACTGTACTCAGTTGAGTAAGCAAATGAGATGAGAATGGGAGGAGTAAGCAAAATCAAATTTACAGCAGGGGTGGGCAATTCCAATGCCACCAAGTTTAAGAGCAAAACAACAGCAGGGAGAGAGAGTGGGAAAAACAAACCAAATGCAGACAGAAGCCAGCAATAAACAATGAAGCAAATAAATGCAGTACAGTTTTGTTAACTATCTCTGAAACAGATAAAGTGCAAAAAAAGTATACTTATTTCAGACTGGTATATCCATATGGTTGTCGAATCAAATACAGCCAGGTATTTAGCTCTGCTATATCAGCTCTGCTACTGAGCACATATATTATAATTTGCAAGAGTATTTCACTTCCCAAAGGGTATGATGATGCATTTTTTTGCATTTAGTTTTAGGCCATGGTTCTGGCACCAATCATTTGCCTGAGCTAGACCCTCCCGAAGAGTATTTACATAATTGGGGGATTCAGTGATTGCCCCAGTTTTCAGTCATCGACAAACTTTGTCATTCAGAGGCCTTCACAGTTGCCTTGACTTCAGAGAAGTATATTCTGAACAGGAGTGGTCCCAGTACTGAACCCTGTGATGCATCACTAGAAACTGGCCTTTTGTGGGATCAGAATTCACCCACTTTGACCACGTGGCCTGTGTGCCCATTGGCTTTCCATCTGGTAACATTGGGATTTATGCTCAGTTTTGCGAGTTTATTTAGAATAACTGAGTGGGGAATTGTTCTGTACAATTTTACCCTCATCCTTGGCCTTACTGAATCTGGTAGATTTCTTTGAGAAAGTTACTAGGCATGACCTGCCCTTGACAAAGCCAAACTGGGTTGCGTCCAGTGTTTGAAGGTCTCCTGTGTCATTATTTATCAGGTCCATGATTATTCTTTCCATGGCCTTACATATAAGACTAGTCAAACTTATGGGTCTATAATTTCCTGAGCCAGTAGATGGCTTCTCTTTATGCAGAGGGATAACTGTTGCAGTCCTACACACTGTCGGGACAAAGGCAGTCCAGAGGCTGTGGTTCAATAGAGATCATAATGGGCGTAAGTCCTGATTTAAGCTGTTTAAAAGGCAGCCTGGTGTATTGTCAGACCCCATTGAAGCCATGGTTTTAGCTTTAGAGAGTGCAGTGGCAACCTGTTCTTTGGTGAGAATTGACGGTGAAGTGGTGGAGGGCATTTTTTTGGAGGGGGAACTGGGGGGGGGGGGTTGGAGAGGTGAAATTTGAGTTTAATTTGTCAGCCAGCAGATTTGCTATGTCTTCTGGTTGAGTATAGGTGATGCCATCTGCAACTAATTCCACACATTGTTGGGTGTTGCTCTTAAGATTGCAGACATAACTGAAAAATGCTGTATGGTTATCCTTAGCTTTGGAGGCTATTTTTCCTCGAGGTCTGCTTTCAGAGATTTGACTAGTTCAATGCTTTGCATGTTTAGACTAATGAGAGACTTATTTCTCTGTTGTGCACATTTCCTCTTACTTCTTGATGGGATTTTCTTTCTTTGTTGTACAAGCTACTAATATTAGGGGACCACAGGGTGAGTTGTTTTAACGGTTTGACTTGGGTTTAGTTCAGTCTGGTACTGCTATTTTTATGCAGTTGTTTATATGGGCATACAGAGCTTCTTTGTATGCTTCTGCATAGGTTTCTGTGTTTTCTGGATTTGGGGGAGCTTAGAAACTACCTATGCTGACCCTTATTAGGGGGTAATTTACCTTAGAGAGGTTCTTAAAGTTTTTGGGGATAGGTGGGGGGGACTAGTTTTACCTTATTTCAAGGGAGACCGCTTTGTGATCTGATCTTACTGGGGGGGGGTGCAGCACTCTCCCATATTTGTGAGTACCAGAACTAGGATATTTGTTCCCCTAGCGGGAGTGCAGACTAGCTGCTCTAGGGCATTTGAGCTTACAAAGTCAAGACATCTTTGGGCCTGCATGTTAGTGGTCATGTTTGCCAGCCAGTTAACGGAGGGGGTGGTTGAAATCACCCATGTGTGCGCTATTGGGTTGGATGGTGAGTGATTCTAGTAACTTCAGGTATGATGTATGGGTTTCTTCGTTCATAGTGGGGGGGATCTGTAGCTAGCATTAATATAGTAATGGATTTTTCCCATGGTTAGTTGGATATGGAGTGGCTCTACCATGTCATATTGCCAGTGTTTTCTGTGGGAAAATACTGAGGTTTCTCAGTCCCTCAGAAGATAGTATGAGTTGTTACAGAAGGATTTTCCAGATCCTACATTCATTCCCTTACTGTCTGCTTTATTGGATAGGAGTATCACTGGCTGCAATTTTCCTGATAGTCAGCCAGCTGTCCCTAAAAAGGCATATAGAATGTATAAAGCTCCCTAGTCTTTTAAATTTGTATTCACTATTCCCAAATCTGACCAAGCTACAGCTCTAGTTAATACCACTGCTGCTAAACACTTAGTGAATTCCAGTCTTCATCTTTCATATAGGGATGGGAAGATTGATAACGATGGGGGGAAAAGTGTATATTTCTGCAACTTTGCTTTTCAGAATTTTGAATTGTAAGGCTTGTATGTTAAAGTTTGTTCTAATTGTGAAGGTATGTGGAATGTTTTATTTGCAGTGTATTCTTGTGAGAAAAATCTGCTTTAAATAACTTTGTTTCTTTTGTTGCATAGTCACTACTCATAGTTTACAGTGTGTGCATGACATGGTTGATGCTTCTTTCACAGCTATGGCCGCAGGTACTGTTTTGAGGAGGTTTACATGGCTGCATTCTCAGAACTTCCCAGAAGGTTTTAAATGCACCCTTAGAGATTGTATTCCCTCCCCTGCTGGAACAGTGATCAAAAAGTGTGGTGAAAGGGCAAACCGATCCAGGGAATCTCCAAGATTTTTCAGCCCTCCTTTCCTAAAATTTCTAAGGGATATTCTGTCTCACCAACCAGATTTGGCAAAAAGCAAAATAAAGAATCTTAACAAAATACAGGTAAAGAGATGTTTAAGAAGAAATGTCAAGGTGGTTCCAAACAGAAGTCTCGAACCTTCCAAAACCAAGGACTGTCCAAGATGTGTGACTAAATATTCAAGAGACCGTTTGACCTCCCACAGTGGTCCCTTTTTTCTGCAAGGAAGTCTGAATCTCCATTTTGCTCTTCGGCAACAAGTAGTTTCAGACAAATGGTTTCTGAAAATTGCACATCAAGGTTACAGATGGCAACAGGAGGAAATCCCTTCTTTCCCTCGGGTCAGTCCTCATCCTCCAGATCAGACTGTCTTTTTTTCCACCAGTTATTCTTCACATGCTCTACTAAAGAGTGATAGAACCAATTCCTACTTTCCAGGTAGGGAAGCTTTTTTATTCAAGGATGTTCTAGTGCCAAATAAAGAAAATGGTTGGAAACAATTTGTGGATCTTTCTTTCCTAATCCTGTTGGTGATAGTGCCCAAATTCAAAATGATATCATGTCACAACCTGTTACCTCCTCTTCCTCTTTCAAGTTTTCTGGCAACACCAGATTTAAGATTCTTATTGCATCCCTCTTCTATTCAGAGTGTCAGGAATTTCTCACTTGGATGACAAATCTGTTACCCAAACTGTGATTCCAAGAAAACATTCAGAGGTCATTTTTGTCTCCTTTCCACAGGATTGTGTTCCTGGGGTGTCAGCTAGACACCTCAGTTCAAAGAGCGTTTCTTCCACAGGAAAAAAGTAAATGTTTATCTAGATCTATTTCTAATTTTTTCCCCTTAGACTTCGGTCACTGCAAAGGAAAACCTTGGGATTTTGGGTCTCACTTCATCTGTGATTCTCATGATACTTCTGGCAAGACTCCACATGAAAAAATATAGTGGTATGTGAAGTCTCTCTGGTCCCAGCACCAACATCATTTGTCTTTTCAAACCCCAGTGTTGGGGTTTAGCAGAAGTTAAATCATTTGGCGAAGATAGTAAAATCTTTAAATCCAGGTCTCCCATTCTCCCTCCTTTTTTGAAAGCAGTCTGCCGCTACAGACACCTCAGACTTTGCTGGAGAGCAGTTTCAGGAGGGATATAAGTGCAAGATGTGTGGGACAGGCAAAGTCACTCAACCCTCTGTATCTTTGATCCCCAGGACTTTTTCAGGTTGTTAACAATACTACAGTAGTGTGGTGTATCAGCAAGCAGGGCAGGGGGGAACTAGGTTGTATCATCTTTGCTAACTATAATTTTTCACTGCACAGTATCACACTGTGGGCATCATGCATGCCATCTGAGAAAAATTGGGTTACAGGCAAGCTGAGCAGGACAAGGGCAAACCTCACAAATGGAAACAAGATCAAGAATTTTCCCAAGATTTGATTCTTTTTTGGGGAGTTGCTCAAGTAGTCCTACTGGCCTCCTATCTGAACAATCAGCTAGCAAGATTCTGCCATAGGATTCCATGCAAGAAGGCCTGGAAGACCGATGACTTTTCTTTTCCATTGACAGGAATGGGTCCAGTATGCTTTTCCACCCTTTATACTTGTATCCAGGGTATTACTTAAGATTCAGAAGGAATATCCTCCAAGATCCTTCTTTCCCAGGTAACATTGGTTTTCCCCTCTGTTGGAAATGGCCAGGGGCAGTTCCTGTCAGAATGGATCTACTTGCACAAGATCAGCGGTGTTCGATTCACCGTGATCCCAGTTAACTTCAACTGACTGATTGGATGGTAGCCTTAATTACCTTTAGGCAACTATTTACCGAGAATGTGCAGCAGGAACTTATGGAGGCAAGAAAGCCTGCTACTAGAAAATCATATATTAGCAAATGGGAAATGTTTTCTAGTTGGTGCCAACAACATAACCAGCACCTATTCAAGGGTAGTATTTCTCGTTTTACAATATTTGTGTGTGTTACTATCCTATAGCTTTTTTTTTTACTTTTCCATCAAGGTTCATTTATAAGCCATTTCAGTATATCTGTCCATAAATCTCCTCTTTCAGTGCATTCTCATGTCAGAATGTTTCTGAACGGAGTTTTGCATAGGAGGCCTCCAAGAAACTGGTGGCCCATCCTTGGTATCTTAACATTTTGTTAGAGAAGCTAACACTTGCTCCATTTGAACCAGCTAACCTGGCTGACTTGAGGTTCTTAACATGGAAAATAGTTTTACTGATTGCTCTGACCTATGCAAGAAGGGTATCTTAGTTGGAAGCGCTTACAGTGTCACACCTATTTTTTACAGAGAGAGGTTTTTTTGAGAACTAATCCTTCCTCTATGCCTAAAGTGGTATCTGAGTTTACTTTAAGCCAAGCTTGACCGAACTAAATCTTTCAAGTCTTCATATCAATTTTTCATTTCTTGTGAAGGTAAGAAGGGACCACCTGTGTCAAGACAGACAATTACCAAATGGTTGTCTTATATTTTGTTATACTAGCCACGAAAAAATTTTCCAGGCAGAGTCATGGCCCCACTATACCAAGACCTTGGCTTCAGCTACAGCTTTTTGGAAAGGTTTGTATTCTAGATGTGGCATTTGGTCCTCTGTACATAGTTTACAAGGTATTATAAGCTTAATTTCTTCTTTAGGTCCAGATCAGGCTTTTCTAGGACCATTTCTAGGGATTCCTGGACGCTTCTCCTTACACCTCCCAAATGTAGCAAGCTAGGGTAATCTCCCCATAGATCTAAGGCTACTGCAGCAGTGATCAGCACAGTGAATATAGTACTGTTTATAAATGAATTTAAAGTAACAATAGATGTTTGGAAGATCACTGTTGCAGCATTTGCTCCCTCCATCCCCCCTTTGTTTGTTGTTTTGTTTATGCCAGGGTGTGGACACTTTTTTTTTGTTGTTGTTCCTAGCATCGTCCTGTCAGGGTTCAGCCTCCCTCTGTCTGTTGGCATGAAAGCTGTAAAGGGCTTGGTGCCTAAACCTGTCCTTTTAGTCAGCTCAGCTTGATCTAAAGATTTGGGCCCATGGAAGGTGCCTGAAGCTTTGGAGGCTGGTAGGCTATTGTACAGCGAGGGCTACTACAGCATTAATTATTTGAATATCTACTGTTGTGGTAATTTTAGTTATACAGTTGTACTTTCTGTATTGTTCAGTCTGGTCTCACTGAAGCCTTATGAAGTTTAAGTCTGTAATAGCAGCTTACCTGACACTGCAGTGAGTAGGGGTGTTACCTTATCTTGCCTTGCCTTGTGTGACTGGCTTCTGGTGGCATCATCTACACACAGTCTTGCATATATATGAGGCAAAAAATGTTCACTCTTTATGGGGCCACAATTACTGTGACAAAGGCTCAGCTAGTTAAAAGTCTGACATAGCTTCCTGAGCTGTTTCCCTTGTACTAGGACTTGCCGGGTGTTTTTTTTATCCCTTCATGGATTTTAGACATTTTATTAGCAGTACACTCTGTCTTCACATTGCCACATTCTACTAACTGCACACATTTCAAAGCTTTTGCATCGATGGTAAAGGCATTTGCTGTTATAGTACCTATTGCCATGGACCATATAATTCTTTAGTAGATACTTGGGGAGTAGAGGTTGCAGAAACCACTTTAGATGCAGCAGTGAAGCTGTCAAATGTTATCAAGAAACGTGGATTACTGGTCTTTTCCAACCTAGCTCTTAATGAGAAGACTATTTACCTTGGCTACTCTCTTAATAATCTTGACCACAAATTTATTGATTCTTGGGTGGAGGTTCGCTGAAAATAATGGTGAGATGACCTAGACTGTGTAGTCCAGCCTGGCATCTGTCTTTATACATCAACATTTTGGACATGTGTCATTTTTCCGTGCAGTCCTTGCAGATTTTTCCCCTAGGCTTACATCTCCATTTAGTTTGACAATATGTAAGTCATTTGGTACATAGGCTAACCTCCGGGAATGTATATATCTTGCCCTTCATGCACAGAAGTAATACAACAGACATTCAAGAACAGTTTCAGGTTCATTAATAGATCTCTGTTGCAGTTGCCTAAGCTGTATGAGTTATATCTTGCTCAGGATATAACAGCTGGCCAGTATTCAAAAGCTTCAGGGCATCTTCCATGCATCCTGACTGCTAAGGAGGCTCAAGGAGAGCCATTTAAAATCTGTATTTAGGGTGGTAAACCTTCAGAACTTTTTAGCTGATGAAGTTCACTCTCCCTGTGGGATTAGTGGGATTGAAGGTCAGCTAATGCCCCTTCAAGGCTGGCTAGGTAAGTTACTTCTGGGGAAAAACATCCATTTCATAATTTATTTGAAGTTATTTATGTTATGTTGTCCTTTCTCGCCTTCATTTTTACTGGTTGGGTTTGGAGCCGATCCTCGGCTCGACTCGGCCACATACTATAGCTAGAAGTCTTTCACTTGGCTCATGGTTGAACACCTATCCCATCATGCAGTGCGTGGTTCCCCAGATCTTGTTTGCCGCTTAACAAGATCGGAGGTTCTTTCATCTTGGCCATGGATAAGTTTTGGAAAATTTAAATATCTTGCATTTTATTAGCTGTTTTTTGCTATTTAGTTATATAGAAGTGGGTTTTATATAGATAGCTGTTCTTCTAGAGTTGTGTGTGTTGATATTGTATTCTTTACTGTGTTTACTGCTTGAGTTGGCCATCGCCTTAGTCACAGGCCTGTTTTTCTCCCTATCCCGTCATTTAGCTTTACTGCTTCCTTCTAGTGTGCATGTTTATCTTATCATTACTGAGTCTTGGCTCGTTTAAGGTAGAGAGCCAAATGCCCGTTTTTTATTAGCGGGCATAGCTTATCTTCTTATATTTTCTCCTTTTTAGTAGCAGTGCTAGGTCCGTCTAAGTTAGAGGGCCTAGTGCCTGTTCAGCTTAGAGGGCAGAACTGAGTCTTTCTTACTTTCAAATAGATGTGCTGTGATTTTAGGTTTTTGATATAGAGTACTCTTTAGGCTTGGATTATTACGTGTGTTTTGCTTAGTGTATGTGTATAATTTGTTTTCCATTTTTAGTGTGTTTTTTGCAATCCCTTCCTTTTTTTTAGAGAAAAGGAACCAAAGCCGCCTGGCTTTAAAAAATATCCGTCTGGCTTTAAAAAATATCAGAAATGTTCACAGAAAATGTCTTTAACTAATGGCCATAGCATTTGTGTCTACTGCTTGGGGGCCATTCACTTTCAGGAGCCGTGTACTTTGTCATTCCTTCACATGAGTTTTGCAGGAGAGAAAGAATAAGTTAATTGTCAAGAGGGTTACTGAAGACTGCATTCTCTAAAGCTTTATAAAGTCAGAGTACCTCCACCAAGCCCAAGTCTCCTTCTAAGAAAGTGATAACCTAAAGACTCTCTCCTTCTTCTTCATTGGGTCATTCGGATCCACCACCAAAAACACCTAAAACATCCTCAGAAAAACCTTTCTCTTCGGCTCCATAGCTTTCGGAACCGAGAGAGTTTTTGGAATTGGACAAGCCGAGTTTTTCAACTCCACAACCTTTGGAGCCGAGAGAGACTAGCTTGCGGAGCCGGTCCACTGAATTGCTACCAGTCTCCCCTACCTTAAGATCTCCCATATTGGAGAGATCTTGCTCACCTACCCTTTCTTCCAGGTCCTCTAGAAGCCTATCGGATGATGATGTTGATAGGGTGGTACGCAGACTACTGAAGTCACTGGCGCTGGCTAAATTATTTTCGGCTCTGACCCAGCCGGTTCTGGTGCCAACTAAGACTATTTCATCTACACTGATTCCACCTCCGAGCCAAGCTGGATCTTCGGAGCTGGAGTGTCAGGTACCGATCGCTGTAGAATCTTCAGTTCTGAGATCCCTCCAGGAGATTTCGGAACCATTGTCTGCTCCAATACCCTCGATGCTATCCGGGATGTCTAGGGGCTGAAGCTCTCCAGCCGGTTTTGGGGGGGGGGTGCTCAGACCTGAGGTTCTTCAGTTCTGAGCTTACCTCTCAGGGAGTCGACATGAGTGAGCTCTGCTCCTACATCGGGTTTGGAGCCGGTCTCCTTGGAGCCGAGGATTCATTCTACTATTTTGGAACTGGGGGCATCCTCGGAGATGGGGGGGACCAGCTTTCGAGCTGATGAGGAGTCTGTTGTCCTATCTTGCAGCTCTACACGATGGTACTGGTAGTCTTCCCCCCAAAGCACCGGCGTTTGTCTCTACACCACTGCATTCTCAAGACAGTGGAGATTCAAGGCCTCAGGCAGCCCCATTGGGCGAGTCGCACTCTCCCGAGACCTCCCCAGAATACCCTTCTGTGGAGGCTCCTCGGAAGAAAACATGCAAGAGGAAGCATCTGGACTCACCAGACGAGTCAGTCACCTCTGACACCGACCTCGATGAGTTGGAAGGGTCCCCACGGTCACCCTCTGAAGATATTTCCAGTGCAGATATCTTAGAAATCCTGAAACAGAGAGGCGGCTGGAAGTCCCATCAACCCTTCCAATGAGGAGTCAGTATACCTGAAGGCCTTCGGATCTCAACCTTCATCCTCCTGGGTGTCTCCGCCTTTTGATGAACTAATGGAATTGGTTAATCTGAAGGCGTGGGAGTCACCAGACACAATGGAACCAGTCCCTCGGAGGCCAAATAAATTTATAACAGCTCCATTCGACAAAGACTTTCTTACTAAAGGCATCCTTATAGATGCTATGGTGGTGGCAGCAGCCACCAAGAAGGAACTCTGTGAAACTTCCTCATCTGTCCATCCACCGAACAAGGAGTCTCGAACGATGGACAGATGTGGGAAGCATATTTTCTCGTCAGTGACTTTCACCCTCAGATTGCTAAACTACCTTACGCACTTCACTAGGCTACAAAGAGATCTCTTGAAGGAGTTAGGAGATGCTCTCCAAGGTTCACTAGTTGCAGAGGGTGTTGGACAAAGTGACCTCACAGCTGTCTACCTTAAACTCCATAGTTAACGCCTCGATGAGGCTGATTTCTTATGCAGCGGATGAAGCGAGCAGGGCAGCGGGTTCAGGAGTTTCCTTTTGGAGATGTTCCTAGATGTGTTTGTGTAATTTTGTGGAACCCTTTAAGTCTACCTTTGTCAATGCCCCTTTTGATGGTTCTTCACTCTCTGGACCAAAAGTCAAAGGCACACTCACCAGATGTGAGCAATCAGGAAAAACTCTCTCTGCCGTGGGAGTACATTTTTCTGTACCTTCCAAGCCCTATCCCAAGGGTCAGAATGGGGGAAAAATGTAGTTCAAAACATCCCAGGGAGTTTTTCTGGATGCATGAGGTGAATTCTCCCCCAGGGGCAGAGGGGGAGGTTATAATGGTAGACGTCATTCACGAGGCAGAGGGGGTCCGCAAAACCAGGGTGACCATGATTTCTTTCACGGCCGACCCTTCCAGGACTCCTGAAAGGAGGCCTGTCTGTCCTACTCTGGAAGCAGTCGGGGGGGGGCAACTATCTTTGTAACCAGAAGCCTGGCAAGATATCACAAAAGACATCTAAGTACAAAATATAATATCCAGAGGTTATTCCATTCCTTTTTGCCGTCCCATCCCCAAACTCAGAAGAATCCTGGACGTTCCACCCAGTAAAAGGGAACAAGCAACTATAGAGATTCAACAGTTGCTAGACAAGAGAGTCATCCAAGAAGTCCCCGCAGACCAAATAGGATTCAGAACTTAAGATTCTTTTTAGTGCCAAAAAGAACAGGGGACTTTTAGCCCATATTGGATCTCAGCAAATTAAACGAATCTGTAAAGAAGTCCAAGTTCCTAATGGTAACACTGCAGTCAAGTCTTCCCTTTTTAGGGAAAGACAGTTGGATGTGCTCAATAGATCTCCAAGATGCATACTGCCACATAAAAATGGACAGACCATCAAGGAGTCATCTACGCTTCCGGCTGGGAGCCAGTCATTACCAGTTCCGAGCTCTGCCCTTTGGCCTCACTACATCCCCCAGAGTGTTCACCAAATGTATGGCAGTAGTCACAGCTCACTTGAGATGACTGGGGTTCCAGGTGTTTCCGTATCAGATGCCTGGCTCCTGACTGCCACCACCAAGAATCTACTACAACAGTCAAGAGATGCCACCTTACAAATCTGTTCACGATTGGGTATAACAATAAATTCAGGAAAATCGGCCTTGTTGCCGTGTCAGCATATAACGTTTATAGGAGCAGAAATAGACACCATCTCTTTTATGGCAAAGTTACTGGCAGAAAGAGTTTTTGCGTTCAGACAACAAATTACCGATCTCCTGACAAAGGTAGCAGTGAAAACAGATGATGTTATGTAGTCCAATCTCGCCTACATTCTTTCCCGTGGGTTCAGAGCCGAATATTGGCTCCGACTCGGCCAAACTATTTTCTAGCTCGAAATCTTCTATTGGCTGGGCTAAGAAGGTATCCCATGCTGCACTGCTCCATATCCCCAGATCTCGTTTGCCACTTGTGTAGCTCGGACGTGGTCTCGCTCTTGGCTTTTGCTAAGTACCCCTTTTCTTCTTCTTCTTGAAAGAATTTGTTACAAACAAAAGCTATTTTAATAGCTATTTCTATTTGGTGTTTTTTGGGTATAATCTGTAGTGTAATTGTGTTTTGTGGTATCCCACTAGCTGTTCCAATGGGCTAGCCATTTCAGATAGAGGACCTAGTCTGTCCCCTTACTTGTCCCTGTGTTCGTTTTTTACTATCTAAAACCATTTAAATTAGAGGTTTTGGTGTCTGTCTTCCTTGTTCTGTATGCGAGTTGGTCTAAAACCGTTTTAGTTAGAGGTTTTTAGCCCTAGTCATCTTAGTGTGTGTCCCTTCTGAGGATTTTGTGTGCTGTTGTTTGTGGAAATTTTGTTCCCGCGCTTAGTGTGGTGTTTTTGTGTGACTGTAGTTGCTTTCCAGTCAGGCAGTGACTTGCTCATTGTATTGGCATTTGCGATTAATTTTCAGGATGTCCAAAGATTCCAAGGAGCACAAACCTTCGGGTTTTAAAAAGTGCTCTAAATGTGGTTACAAGATGTCCATCACCGATGGACATTCAGTATGAGTTTATTGTCTGGGAGCAATCCACCTGCATGAGTCCTGCAGCTTCTGCCATGCTTTTAGACCCAGGGTGCTCCAAGAAAGAAAGAATAAGTTAATTCTGAAGGGCTCTTGAAACCCTTGGTCGAAGAGGCCATGGATTCTGCTTCCAGTTCAAAATCAAAATCCACAAAATCAAAAAAGAGATCTCCGGCTCCTTCAGTCTCCTCGGAGCCACCGGAGAAAGTAATGAAACTGGCTTCGACCTCCTCGGCTCCACTGTCCTCGGGGCCACAGGAAGTGTCGGTGTTGAGGGAACCGGCGTCGGCTCCAATTATATTGGTACCTCTTCGGAGCCAATCGCCCAGTACTAGACCAGTGTCACCTGAGAGGAGATCCCTATCTCCCTACCTGTTCTCCAAATCCTCCAGGACACTTTCAGATGTGGATGTTGATAGGGTGGTGCAGAGGCTCCTTCAGTCACCGGTTTTGGCTAAATTGTTCTCGGCTTCATCCCAGTCGGCTCCGGAGCCCGTCCCGATACCTTCTTCGATTATTCCTCCTCCGAGCACATCTCTGTCTTCGGAGCCGGAATGCTCTGCTCCATGTGATGTTCCTAGGTCGGTTCCAGTGGCCCCTCCAGGCTTATTGGTGCCATCAGCTCCGACCCCGTCGGCGCCATCCACGGTGTTCAGGACTCGGGATTCTTCAGTCGGGCCTGAGGGGGACACCTCGGGACACCTTTTAGTTCCTAGTCTCCCACTCGGTGCCTCGGCTCGGGTAACCCCGACTCCTATCACGGTCTCGGAGGCTGGCCTGTCCTCGGACCCGGGGGGCCAGCCTTTGAGGCCATGCGGAGTGCGCTGGCCAGATCTTCAGCCACATCATGTCGGTCGGTCATTCTGTCCCCTACCACTCCGGTGAGAGCCTCTGATCACAACCTATCTGTAGACAGTGGAGCCCCAAGGCCCAGGGATATCCCCACGAGTGGTCCCCAAGTTTCTGAGGGCCCCTCAGAGTTTTTGCCTGAGGAGCCCCCTAGAAAGAAAATGTGCAAGAGGAAGCACATAGACTCCCAGGATGAGTCTCTCACCTCGAGGAATCGGAGGGGTCCCCCAAGTCATCCTCTGACGATGTTTCTTTCTCCGGCATCCTGGAAATATTGAAACAGAGGTGACTGGCCGTCCAAAGCCCCCTCCGAGGGGGAGTCTGTCTTCCTGAAGGCCTTAGGTGCTCAGCCCTCCGCCTCCTGGGTGTCCCCACCCTTCGACGAGCTCCTGGATTTAATTGGTCTGGTATGGGAGAACCCTGATTCTATGGAACCCCGTACCCAGGAGACCCAATAAATTTCTGTCTGCTCCCCCGGGTAAGGAGTCCCTGTGGATGCCATGGTGGTGGCGGCGGCCACTCAGAAGGAATTAGCCGAGACTTCTTCCTCCATCCATCCTCCTAACAAGGAGTCTAGGACCATGGACTGGTACGGGAAGCGTACCCTCTTGTCACTAACCTTTACCTTACGGTCACTGAACTACCTGTCTCATTTTACTCGGCTCCAGAGAGATCTCCTCAAGGAGTTAGTAGATACTCTCGCGGGTATGTTCCTGAGGCGGTGGCCCAGACGGTTAACGCCCAGGTGCCTACCCTTAATTCCATCGTTAACTCCTCCATGCGGCTCATTTCATATGCAGCCGAGGGAGCGAGTAGGGCAGCAAGCTCAGGAGTCATAACGTTGGAAGAAAGCTCAGCGTTCTAGATGGAACTGCTGTGTCAATGTTGTTACTACTGGCATACCAAAAGAAGACAAAATCCAAGGTCCATAAACGCTGAGATGTAATTTATTGATACAAGTATATAAAAAACGTCGACCTAGGTTTCAACTTCTTCAGAACAATTAAAATAATGCAAGGACCTCTTAAATATCTTACTTAAATTGCAATTAATACCTCAATTGTTCAATTAACTTCCCGCCAAAATGTGTTCAACCAGCAGCATCTACTAACCCGCATACTACCATACCTATACAATATAAGTTGTAAGTCTAAATAAACCTAAAACCAATGTACATTAAAAACAGACTAACTACCCACAATAAAATAAAACCCTGTATTCATCAATACCGTCCATCTCTATGTTGAATTCCTAAATAAACCATAATTGCTAAAATACATAAATATGTAATGTATAATTATTAAATATATAAAATACTTAAACCAAAATGAAAAATACATGAACCAAAATAAATATGAACAACAATAAACCATACATATTGGAATGATATATAGTCAACAAACAATATCACAATATGATGGTATTAAGATGGTATGGAAATCATACTAAATGCAAAACAATACAAGCTACTCATAATGTACATATCCACAAAAGTATGCACATTTAAAGATAGAACCAAAATCAGTAACCTTTTATATTGTTTAGCCATAAAATAGGTTTTATACTGATATATTCATTAAGTCCGGGGAACTGGTGAGCGTTGAGATATATTTGCATCCTTAGTTCTAAAATATCCAAGTTAAATTTTGTAACTTTACCCTGTGCGTCAAAAAGCCAAAATGTGATACACCAAAAAACTTAAAGGAATGATCTACATATTGATTTATGTGTCTAGCTAAGGCGTTAGTTATTTTATGATTCTTGATATCCAATAAATGTTCCTTAACTCTGTCTCTTAGATGCCTACTGCCTTGCCAACATAAAACTTTCACATTGTTGGCAGACATGTATACAATATTAGTGGTGTAACAGTTAATATGTTGACTTATATTTATGTTTTGATTGTTGACTGTCACCACTCTATCTACATTCATCATGTGTCTACATGTTGAACACCTGCCACACTTAAAATTACCCTTGGGTTTATTGGAAAAATTCTTAGGTTTGACGTTCAGGTTCTCAAAAAGTTCCTTAAATGATATATCTTTCCTGTACACATGTGTTACACACCCTTTGAAAATTTCCCCTATTGTTTTGTCTGTACTAATAAAATTCCAATTTTTGTTCACTATATTTTTAATTTTAATTGCTATGTCATTATAAGTGGTGATGTATAAAGGAATATTGTTGCAAACAAATTTCCTAATATCTACATAGTCACTAACTGCTGCTGGTTGAACACATTTTGGCGGGAAGTTAATTGAACAATTGAGGTATTAATTGCAATTTAAGTAAGATATTTAAGAGGTCCTTGCATTATTTTAATTGTTCTGAAGAAGTTCGGAGATACGAACGAAACCTAGGTCGACGTTTTTTATGTACTTGTATCAATAAATTACATCTCAGCGTTTATGGACCTTGGATTTTGTCTTCTTTTGGTATGCCAGTAGTAACAACATTGACACAGCAGTTCCATCTAGAACGCTGAGCTTTCTTCCAACGTTATACTTTTTGAGGTATTTTGGTTCTTGGTTTTGGCTGTTTGGACATGGAGGAAGAAAGCGGTGCGCTCGAAGTGGGAGTGCTGCTTAAAGAAATGAATGAGCAGCTTAAGTTGCATACAGCACTAATACAGAAATTGATGGCAACTTCCAACGCTAGTATGGACATTACAGCAAGCTTGGGGTTACCGCTTACACAAGCAACCCCTTTGCCGCAACCCATAGCGTCTGTTCATAACGCCAACAACAGCGGTGGTCATGTTAGTAATTCCAGGTGTAACAGGGAACAAGTGGAGTTGAAACGTAGTGAATCGTGGAAGGAAAATCAGTATTTATTCAACTCTAATCTTCCTGCCCCTAAGATTATTGCTCACAGGTTGGAGGGAAATATGAGAGATTGGCTACGAACTTTTGAGGTTAAAATGTTCAAACTAAAGAGAACACAGATGGAGAACGGTTACTTACGCAAGAATATTGAATTAGGGCTTGTACCTAAAGGACTTAGATTGTGGAGATATCCCAACGGAAGTGAACACGATCCCGATATGCTTAAAGACTTGCATGAGTTATTTAACAAAACGGGGCTAGAAATAATGGAAATCATGATTGCCTACAATGACAAAAAAATCGAATTACTTTTAGTAGAGCTGGATGATCTTAATAACCTTATTAGTCAAGATCTACTCTTTGATCAATATTATACTAATTACATTAATGTAATCAAGGAAGTGGAACACAGCTGTAATGTCATTTATGATAAAAAACAAAAAAAGATCCAGAGGGATAAGAAAGTGTATGCATCGGGACTGGTATATCCCAAATCTAAACCAGTACACTGTGGCCACAACAACGGCAGATCGGAAGTCAGCACGAACCGTATGGACGAATTGGATGACATCACTTCCCCCCCCACATTCGGAAGTTTACAGCGATCGGCAAGAAGGTTTGGTGGAAGGTGAAGGTCCCAGAAGATCTAAGCGGATAAGAGGGCAGCATCTACATGAAGTAGAAGAGGAAGGTGAATACCTAGGGACACGACCGAGGAGGGATTTTGATCCAAACAAGAGGGTCTATTTTCCACAGCCACAACAACAGCAGCAAAAAAACGCCTCGGGAAGAGGTATTTGGTAAGTTCTCTAATTACCAGTTAAGTATTGACCTTGACATTACACAATTGGGGAATACGAACGATTCCTGCACGTGTGGGCATGTTGTATCTTTTACAGATGTGATAGGGACTATATTGGACATTCCCTTTAACATCATGGGGTTAGGGGAAGATGTTCCCGTTGGTGCCCTGAATGTAGTCAACAATATACAAGGCAGCCTGGATAACTGTAACAATTTTGACTTCCATTACATAAATGGGCTCATGCAATACAGTTTGCGACTCAACTCCAGTCGCCAGTGACGAGCAACGAACGTCTTTTGACATACAGGTTTCAGACATACATGACTTTGTTGATTTAGACACTAATTACTTTCAACAGGTTAACACTGGAAGCAACGATTGTGTATGTGGCTCATGTGGGCAATCACGGCAAGTGAATGAGATCAATGCATTGCATGGTGAAGACAATGATAACTTTGTAATTTGTACTTTTGGCAATTCACTGGGCATAACTTGTGACGATGGTAATAATTCATTGCTTGATGTATCAGTGTACAATATAGAAGGGCATTTGTTGACAGTTGATGAAAATATGTTAAGCAATGACTATGTTTTGAGTCCAACCGACCAAGTTTTTACTACAGTGCCTGACAATCACGTAGGTTTACAAGACCATAGAATTCAACTGGACAATGAGGGGGGACGTAGTTTGTTTTGTAAACCTAAAATTGTGACCAATAATAAAGGGGATTTTAAATTATATAACTACACAAGCCAACCCTTTGATGAAGAATGTGTGGATTTGTTTTCGAAAGGTTTTAGTTTCGTACCATGCAGGAGGGGCAATTTGGTCAACACAATTTTAGACCTGAAATTGTTTACTCGAAAGTTGAACTTGAAAATTTTATACCAAGGTAATTCGTGGGGTATTAACAACAACGGTAGCAAATTGGTAAAGCCTAGTACCTACAATCCACCTATGTATGAGGGTGTTGCTATTTTTGAGAAAGTAACCGAAAATGACATCAGGAACGCTTTTACCGAATATAACAGGGCTAGTAGTATTAATAAGAACTTGACCACCCAGGAAGAATTCAATTTGAATAGAATATTAAAAGCTAAAAACATCAGAATTATGAAACCCGATAAGGGAAGTGGGATAGTCATAGTGGACCACTACGATTACGTTTCACACATGAAGCCTTACTGTGCAGTAACACCTATAGGGAAACAAGTAGGAACGAGATTAACATAGCGTACAGTAGAATAGATAACACACTATTTGACATGCTATTTCAAGGGGAGCTAGATGAGCAGGAGTGGCAGTTCTTAAAGAATGAATACCCAGTCACCAGTGGGATTTTTGGAATACCCAAAATACATAAAGGCCTTGACAACTTGCAATTTAGACCTATAGTGTAAAACACACTTTATTAGCCAATTCCTGGATTATCATCTAAAACCAGGTATAAAGTTTTTCTCACACATATTGAAGGATTCATGGGACTTTTTAGGCAAAATTAGATCATTAGAATTTAACGAAGGGGACACATTCATCACCTTGGATGTGTGTAATCTTTTTACTGTCATACCGCACGACAGAGGGCTTGAGTGGTTGGAAGAACAATTATACTACACAAAATTATACGATCAGAACAAAGTGAATGTTATAGTCAAGTTAATGGAAGTTGTTTTGAAAAATAACTTTATATTCTTTGAGGGGGCACATTATAAACAGATCAGTGGAGTAGCCATGGGGGCAGCTTGTGCCCCCAATTTTGCAAACTTTGTCTTGACATTTTGGGAAACCAACTACGTATTCAACTCAGAATATTTTAAATATGTCCAGTTCTATGGTCGGTTTTTGGACGACCTATTTATTATTTGGAGAGGGGACCAAGCAATATTAAAAAGTTTTTTGGAATATATCAATAGTAGTGTATGGTTCCTAAATTTTACATATGTCACTAGTCAAGACAGTATCAGTTATTTAGATATTAGCTTGACTTATGACAGAAGCAGAAATAAGTTGGTTTCCAATATACATAGGAAGTCCACCTTCTCAAACTCATATTTACACTATGACAGTTGGCACCCTCACCATCAAAAGAAGGCAGTGGTAAAGGGTCAGATGGTGAGGGCAGCTAGAATGGTCAGTGAGGAGGTGGACTTTGAACGGGAAGTTAATTTTATTATTACATTATTTTTAAATAGAGGTTACCCAAAGGATCTTTGTAATAATATCGCCAAGGAGGTATTAGACAAAAGACATACAGGATTTTACAAAGCTCTATTGCATTCCAGTGAAGCGATACCTATTGATAGTGCAGTTAGTGACTATGTAGATATTAGGAAATTTGTTTGCAACAATATTCCTTTATACATCACCACTTATAATGACATAGCAATTAAAATTAAAAATATAGTGAACAAAAATTGGAATTTTATTAGTACAGACAAAACAATAGGGGAAATTTTCAAAGGGTGTGTAACACATGTGTACAGGAAAGATATATCATTTAAGGAACTTTTTGAGAACCTGAACGTCAAACCTAAGAATTTTTCCAATAAACCCAAGGGTAATTTTAAGTGTGGCAGGTGTTCAACATGTAGACACATGATGAATGTAGATAGAGTGGTGACAGTCAACAATCAAAACATAAATATAAGTCAACATATTAACTGTTACACCACTAATATTAGATACATCGCTGCCAACAATGTGAAAGTTTTTATGTTGGCAAGACGAGTAGACATCTAAGAGACAGAGTTAAGGAACATTTATTGGATATCAAGAATCATAAAATAACTAACGCCTTAGCTAGACACATAAATCAATATGTAGATCATTCCTTTAAGTTTTTTGGTGTATCACATTTGGCTTTTGACGCACAGGGTAAAGTTACAAAATTTAACTTGGATATTTTAGAACTAAGGATGCAAATATATCTCAACGCTCACCAGTTCCCCGGACTTAATGAATATATCAGTATAAAACCTATTTTATGGCTAAACAATATAAAAGGTTACTGATTTTGGTTCTATCTTTAAATGTGCATACTTTTGTGGATATGTACATTGAGTAGCTTGTATTGTTTTGCATTTAGTATGATTTCCATACCATCTTAATACCATCATATTGTGATATTGTTTGTTGACTATATATCATTCCAATATGTATGGTTTATTGTTGTTCATATTTATTTTGGTTCATGTATTTTTCATTTTGGTTTAAGTATTTTATATATTTAATAATTATACATTACATATTTATGTATTTTAGCAATTATGGTTTATTTAGGAATTCAACATAGAGATGGACGGTATTGATGAATACAGGGTTTTATTTTATTGTGGGTAGTTAGTCTGTTTTTAATGTACATTGGTTTTAGGTTTATTTAGACTTACAACTTATATTGTATAGGTATGGTAGTATGCGGGTTAGTAGATGCTGCTGGTTGAACACATTTTGGCGGGAAGTTAATTGAACAATTGAGGTATTAATTGCAATTTAAGTAAGATATTTAAGAGGTCCTTGCATTATTTTAATTGTTCTGAAGAAGTTCGGAGATACGAACGAAACCTAGGTCGACGTTTTTTATGTACTTGTATCAATAAATTACATCTCAGCGTTTATGGACCTTGGATTTTGTCTTCTTTTGGTATGCCAGCAGTAACAACATTGACACAGCAGTTCCATCTAGAACGCTGAGCTTTCTTCCAACGTTATACTTTTTGAGGTATTTTGGTTCTTGGTTTAAGCTCAGGAGTCACCCTTAGGAGGCAAGCCTGGATGCGCCTTTGTCACTTCCCGGAGGCCTTAAAGTCTTCTTTCACTGACGCCCCCTTTGATGGTTCTTCTTTGTTCGGAACCAAGGTGAAAGACACCCTCACCAGGTGCAAGCAAGAGGGAAAGACTCTCCCTGCTGTAGGGGTCCGTTTTTTCCTTCCCTCTAGGTCTTACCCCAAGGCCCAAAGGGGTGGGAAGATGTGGTTCAAAAAATCAGAGTTTTTTTCCCGGTGCACAAGGTGAGCCCCCCTCCAGAGGCAGAGGAGGAGGAGGTTATTCAGAGAGACGCTGCCCTAGAGGCAGAGGGGCCACCACAATTCAGGAGACCGCGATTCCTTTTGCGGCTCTCCCTACCGTCGTTCCTGATGGGGATGCCCGACTGTGCATTTCTGGAGCCAGTCGGGGGTCGAATATCGTTATACCCGGAAGCCTGACAAAGCATCACCCAGGACCGATGGGTATTACGAATAATTTCCGAAGGTTATGTCATCCCCTTTTCGTCAGATCCCCCTCCAGTCAGAAAAATCCCGGAAGTTCCACCCAGTCAAAGAGATCACGCAGCTTCAGAGGTTTCAAAGCTGCTAGAAAAAGAAGTCATCCAGCATGTCCCCTCAGACCAGATCAGATTAGGGACTTACTCAAGATTCTTTTTGGTGCCGAAAAGAACAGGGGACCTGAGACCCATATTGGATCTCGGCCATCTGAACAACTATGTACAAAAGTCCAAGTTCCGTATGGTCACACTACAGTCAATTCTCCCATTGTTGGGAAAAGAAGTATGGATGTGCTCCATCGACCTCAAGGATGCTTACTACCATATCAAAATGGACAGGGCATCCAGGAGTCACCTAATCTTCCGGCTGGGAGCCAGTCATTTTCAGTTTTGAGCCCTGCCCTTTGGTCTCGCCACAGCCCCCAGGGTGTTCACCAAGTGTATAGCGGTGGTGACAGCTCACTTGAGACGTCAAGGATTCCAAGTGTTTCCATATCTGGACGACTGGCTCCTCACCGCCCCCACCAGGCATCTACTAATCCAAACCAGGGACACTACCATCACACTCTGTCAACAGTTGGGCATAACACTGAACTGGGAAAAAGCTGCCTTGTTGCCCTCACAGCGTGTCATTTTTATAGGTGCAGAGCTAGACACCGTTGAAATGCGAGCCTTTCTACCACAGGAAAGAATCAGAGTCTTACAACAACAGGTGCACGCCCTGCTACCCCTGAGGAAAGCGAATGCAAGATAGGTTCTCCAACTTCTGGGGACTATGGCAGCAACAATTATGTTAATCCCTCTAGCGAGATTGCACATGAGGCTCCTTCATTGGCTCCTCTTTGCTCAATGTTCTCTCCAAAGACTTCCACTTTCCCACCCTATTTTGCTCATGGACAGATGCAAACAGGATCTCAGTTGGTGGCTTTGCACCAACAATCTGGACAGGGGAAAACCCTTCGTTCCACCGCCCCTGGTTGCCACAGTGACCACGGACGCCTTCCATATGGGGTGGGGAGGGGGCATTATCTCAGCAGGACAGTCCAAGGCACGTGGCAAGATCACAAGGTACATCTGCATATCAACGTCCTAGAGATGAGAGCGGTGCTACTTGCGTTGCAGGCACTTCAGAGCTTTCTACCTCTCGGGACTATTGCAATACACTTGGACAATATGTCAGTGGTGTGGTACCTGAACAAGCAGGGAGGAACCAGATCATACCCCCTGTGCAGAAAGGCCATGTGAGTGTGGCAGTGGGCAGTATCTTCCCAACGGTTTCTGGTGCAACACACATTCCGGGGAAGTCCAACGTGATAACAGACAGGCTAAGCAAAGCTATTCTGATGCCTTACAAGTGGTCCCTGAATCGTCTAGTTGCAGAACGAATCTTTAGCAGATGGGGTTAGCCTTGCTGCGACCTTTTTGCCAGCCCCCTCAATGCCAAATGCAGCAGCTGCTTCACGCTGATCCCCCCCACAGGGGGGAGTCACCCAGGGATGCTCTAGTCCATGATTGGCCCTCCGGTCTGCTTTATGCTTTCCCTCCATTTCCCTTGCTGTCAAAATTGATTCAGAAAGCGCAATCCTTGGGAAGCAGAGTGATTGTAATTGCTCCACACTCGCCTCGTCAAGTCTGGTTCCCCTTTCTCCATCCCTACATTGTGGACACACCTTGGACTCTGGACCCACAACCAGACTTACTGACACACATGTCAGGGCAATTCCACCCCTCTCTGCGGACCCTCCGGTTGACAGCCTGGCTACTTCACTTCCATCGTTAGTTAGGATTCATCACTTTTCACTTGAGGTAGTTCATATTTTATCCTCCTCTCATAAGCCTTCTACTAGGAAGATTTATTCCAGCAAATGGAAGAGGTTTTCTATTTGTGCTCATACCCAAGGAATTGACCCTTACACAGCTCCAGTTGCCTCCGTCTTGGAGTTTTTGTCTGTGCTTTTCCAGCAGGGCTCAGCGTCCGCTACCATTAAAGTTCAGTTGGCAGCAATTTCTAATTTTCATGTTGCTAATGAGCCTAGTCTGATGGCTCACAGACTCTGTAAGGCTTTCCTGAAGGACACTCTGTTACTCCGTCCTCCTGTCTCAGAACCGATCATGCCCTGGGATCTAAATTTTGTTCTGCAAGCCCTTACTTCACTACCCCTTGAGCCTGCAGCTACCTGTGACTTGAAATTCTTGACCTGGAAAACTGCCTTTTTAATAGCTATCACATCAGCCAGACGCGTTTCAGAAATTCAAGTTCTTTCTGTCAAACCTCCATACTTGACCTTTCATAAGGACAGGGTTTCTCTTAGACCAAACCCTTCTTTTCTTTCTAAAGTGGCATCCATATCTAATCTTAATCAATCTATTCAGTTGCCAGTGTTTTTTCCCCATTTTTCAAACAAGGCAGAATTTAAATTTCATCAATTGGATGTACACAGACAGTTACGTTTCTATCTGCACAGAACCAAAGATCTCCGAAAATCTGATCAGCTGTTTGTCTCCTTTTTGGAAAACAGAATTGGGTCCCCTGTCTCCAAAATCACCCTATCCAGATGGATATCAAATTGCATCTCTTTCATTTATTCCTCAGGGGGTAAAGACCTATCGTTTCCAGTCAAGGCTCACTCTACTCGGGCTGTATCTACATCTACAGCCTATCAGGCCAGATTGTCTATGGATGATATTTGTGCTGCAGCTACCTGGGCATCCCTTCACACCTTTGTTGCTTATTACAAGCTGGACATGGTATCTAGGGGCAGGTCTTCCTTTGATTCCACAGTACTCAGGAGTATCTTCCTCTGAGCCTGCCAGGATGTAGGTGCTGGGGACACTGTCCCACGGGTAAGAATGTAGGCGAGATTGGACTACAATAACATCAAGAAGTTATGTACTCACCATAACGTTCGATGTATGTAGTCCATCTCGCCTCACATTCTTACTTCCCCTCCCACCTTCCCCCTTCCTGGAGGATCTGGAGGTTAGGTCTGGTTTTTAGAGCTCCCTTCACCTTTAGCTTATTCCTCTTTACTTGGATGTTGTTATGCATGGGGTATGAGTGTGGTGTTCGCAGTAAACTAGATCTGGGGATATGGAGCAGTGCAGCATGGGATACCTTCTTAGCCCAGCCAATAGAAGACTTCGAGCTAGAAAAAAGTTTGGCCGAGTCGGAGCCGATATTCGGCTCCGAACCCACGGGTAAGAATGTGAGACGAGATGGACTACATACATAGAACGTTATGGTGAGTACATAACTTCTTGTTCATCGTGTTTCCCTGTTGCAGTCATTACATTTGGGTAATCTGCTGGCAGGTTGCCCTCAGTCGGCCTGAATTCAAAAGTCTTGGGTCCTGCATCAGTTGCTGTCTTCTCTTCCATGACGTCAGGTCATCAGGGGTATAAAACATGCAGCCGACGCCATTTTCTTCAGTCTTTCTTGCCGGGCGGTGCCCGAGGCAGAAGCATTTCACAAGTGCTGGTCGGCTGACTACTGAAATATTCGACTTTGAGTTTCAGAACCGAAGTCTTCACTAAAGCTAAGTACTCCATTGGGGAAACTTTTTTCTTGCTTTTTACCGATGTCAGAAAAAGTTAATAATTGTATTACTTGTGGGAAGCAAATACCTCTTAAGGATTTCCATTTATACTGTATTCCTTGCCTAGGCCCTGATCACAACGTGCCTGGCTGTCGGTTTTGTGCTAGATTTAACCAACGCACTATTAAGCGTTGGCATATTTTTGCATCGAAGTATTTTGGAAACAGATTTAACTACCCAGAAATGTCGTCTGATAGCAATCCAACTACCGGAGTACATAAAAAACGCAAAGAAAAGGACAGAGAAAGGCAGTCGAGATCCAAAACTGATGAAGCTTCTCCTAAGCCAGTCGCTGGTTTGCCGCTACTTAGTGAGGCGCTTTTGCAGCCCCTGATACCCATTACTTTTGAGGCGCAGGCCTTTACCGACACCCGTGTGGAGTCCGGCATGCCGCAAGATACTCAAGGTATTGGAACGACGGATGTATCTCCCTTGGATAGGTCCAGAGCTGCTGAGCAGGCACCGGCTTCTGAGGGTGTATTCAGACCTCAACATTTGTATATCAAACTGACTACAGCTGCAAAATCAAAGACAAAAGCAACTTCTAAAACTAAAAAACCGACGCATGAGCCACGTGCACAGGCCTCTATGCCTAAAAAACAGATGATCAAAATGTCTGAAGACCTTATTACCTTGATCAGGGGTACCCATTCCCCTCCAGATAAGAGGCCTAGGCAAGACACTGATAATGAATTTTCAGATCAAGTTTCTATTTCTTCTGATTCCTCTTCTGATCAGGAATTATCTTTACCTCCCTATGAGGATTCTGATGCTGAGGAGTCTATTCCATCTGCATCTCCACCTAAGGATTATTCATTTGGTGAAACCATACTTTGAGGGAGCATTTTCACTGGGAGAGTCAAGACTTCTCAGAATCAAAAATGAGGCTCAGGGATTTCCTTCTTCTCCCTCAACACAAGCCTTTGGCCATTCCCCCTGTTTTAGACATCATGGATGATGTGTTTTCGGAGTCAAGCTTGACCCCTGACTCCTTACCTCTGGCTCCCAGTAAGCCTGACAGATATTACAGGGTCCCCGACTCACATAAATTTTTATTTAGAAACCCTGCTGCTGATCCTGAAACTATTTCACAGGGTCGAAAGGGAGTTAAGGCCTCAACAGCAAAAAATCCTACCCCCTCTGACAAAGATTCAAGGGCACTGGACAGATGAGGAAAAAAGGTTTATACATCTGCAACTTTGGCAATCAGGGCCTTAAACTGTCAATTTCATATGCTTAAGTACCAATAACATGTTATGGGATTGCTGAAAGAGAAAATGATGATTTCAGAATGTGCAGAAAATAAAGAATTGCAAGAATTATTGCATGCAGCTGAGTAAGTTGGAAAGCATACTTTACAATGTGGTTTTGATTCTTTAGAGGCCTCCTGCAGGGCCTCAGTTACTGGATCTGTGATTAGGAGGCATGCCTGGTTAAAAGAACAACATTTTCCTGATCATGTTAAAGGTAAATTGCTAGATGCACCTTTACAGCATGATTCTCTGGTATTAAGGCAGAAGAGGTTTTGAAGAAAATGGAAGACAAAGCTAAGTCTATGCAAACTGTTAAAGACTTCTTACAAGTGCAGCCACCAAGATTCAGTAGACACTGGCCTACAAAAAATTGGTCCTTTTCAGTGTCAGAGCTCAAAGGGGCAAATCCAGACGCCCTAAGGGTTCCACATACCAGGCACAAGACTCATACAGGTCAAAACAATGGGGCGCATCCACCTCCAAATCTGGAGGAGATAAAGCGCAAGCCTACAGAAAGCAATCCCAATGACTTCCCTCTGCCTACACCAAGCACTTATCTTTTGGCAGCACCCACAGGGGGAAAATTAGCACTTTTTGCTCAAAATTGGCAGTTAATAACCCAGGACAAGTGGGTACTAAACATCGTATCACAGGGATACAGATTCCATTTCCACACTCTGCCAATGGCAAATGGTTGGCCAGATCTGCCAAAAAATCAATGGGCAGAGGCACAGAAACAGGTTACATCCCTCATGGATATGGGGGCCATTCAGGCAGTACCAGAACAGAAAAAAGGACAAGGTTTTTACTCAAGACTGTTCTTGGTACCCAGAAAGGACAAGGCCTGGCGGCCAATACTGGATTTATCGATTTTGAACACATACCTGGACATTCCAAAATTCAAAATGCTGACTTTGCTGAAGCTTCTGCCCATGCTGGGCAAGAATGCTTGGCTGGTGACTTTAGACCTAAAAGAGGCATACCTGCATGTCCCAATAAGACAGTCGTGCAGAAGATACCTCAGATTCACAGCTGGCTTAATGCATTACCAAATCTCTGCACTGCCCTTTGGCTTATCTACTGTGCCCAGGGTCTTTACAAAGTGCCTGGCACCAGTAATTGCATTTTGCAGACAAAGAAGTACACAAACATATCCTTACTTGGACGACTGTCTCATTCAAGCAGAGAACAAGGGCACTCTTCTTCGACACCTGACGTTTGTGAAAAGGCTTCTAACATGCCTAGGGTACACAATAAACAAAAAGAAATCACAACTGGTACCCTTTCAAAAGATAACATTCCTGGGTGCAAGCTTGAATACAACTGCCCAGATGGCTTACCTCACGCCAGACAAACAAAGGCAACTGACTACTTACTTCAAACTGATGGCAACAAAAACCCAGTCTTCTGCAAGACAAATTCTGCAGGCTCTGGGCTGCATGGCATCCTGCATCCTACTAATTCTATATGCAAGACTGCATATGAGGAAACTTCACTGGGACCTAAAAAGTTTATGGAGTCAACATTCACACAGTCAACGATTCCTCTCATTCCCTGCCTGCAACAGGAGTTTCTATGGTGGGCAAAGGCCTGTCACCAAAACATAGGACGGCCCTTCACTCTACCTCCTGCCAGACAAACCTTAACAGATGCATCAGATTATGCCTGGGGGGCCCACATGGCAGGAAGATGCATTCAGGGCATATGGGCACCAAAACAAATGTATCTACATATCAACCAGAAAGATGCTAGCTGTTCAAAATGCCCTAACAGCCTTCAAGGACTTACTTCATCCAGGGCAATTACTGATGAAGATGGACAACACCACAGTCATGTGATATATAAACAAGCAAGGGGGCACACACTCTTACCCCCTTTGCAGATTAGCCATGGCACTGTGGGACATAGCTTTGACCTACCAAATACATCTTCAAGCTCAGTTCCTGCCAGGAAAACAAAACACACTGGCAGATGATTTAAGCAGAAGCCTTATGGATCCTCACGAGTGGAAACTAAATCCACAAGTATTCAGCATGATAACAGAGAAATGGGGGAGCCCAGATATAGATCTATTTGCCTCTCCTCAGAATTATCAAGTGAAAAGTTTCAGCATAAGGACTTATCACAGACAAGCATGGAAAGTGGACGCCCTATCCTTCAGTTGGAAAAACCTGTCAGTTTACACCTTTCCTCCTCTGCCTCTTCTACCCAAGGTCCTCTTAAAAGTCAGACAAGATAAGCCAAAGATGATATTAATTGCCCCAGACTGGCCCCGCCAGTACTGGTACCCAATCCTAAGGAACTTGTCTCAATACCCAGCTTGGACCTTGCCTCAAAGACCACAACTACTGTCCCAGCAAAACAATCAGATCCTGCACAATCAACTACAGACTCTGAACCTGGCAGCATGGCTAATCATGTAATCATACGAACGACACCTCTCAGTAAAGCTGTGATGGATGTCATTTTGGAAGCCAGAAGGCCTAGTACTAGAAAATCTTATGCTGACAAATGGAAGCGATTCTGTGCTTGGAATCAAGCACAAGGAACTGATACAGCAGAACCACATATTCCTCCGATATTAGAATACTTAACTGAGATGTTTGACAAAGGCCTATCTTTTTCAACAATCAAAATCCATGCCTCTGCCATTTCGGATCATTACAATATAGAGCCACCAATCTTTTCTCATCCTTTACTAAAGCAGTATCTTAGAGGAGCCAAAAATTTAAGACCTCCTAGAAGATCACCATTACCTGCATGGGACCTCAATTATGTGTTGGAAAAGCTCATCCTGCCTCCATTTGAACCATCTGCTACCGCTGATATAAAGTTCTTATCATGGAAAATAGCTCTGCTACTAGCAATTACTTCAGCAAGAAGAGTTTCAGAGCTACAGGCCCTCATGGCTGTAGAGCCTTTTATCATATTTTACCCAGACAGGGTGTCTCTGAGGACAAGTCCTACTTTTATGCCTAAGGTGGTTTGCAGTGTGGCTCTTAACCAAACAATTCATCTGCCAACTTTTTATCCAAATCCACAGAACAAAGGGGAGAGAATTCTGCATTCCTTGGACGTACACAGACAGCTAAGATTCTACTTGAGCAGGACTAAAGCTCTAAGAAAAACTGAGCAATTACTGGTGTCATATGCTGCAGGATTAGAAGGAAAGGCTATCTCAAAGCAGATAATTTCAAAGTGGATAAACCACTGCATCTGTTTCTGCTACTTACACCATGGTAAACCTCTGCCCAAGGGCATTAGGTCTCATTCCACCAGAGCTGCAGCTACTTCAGCAGCCTTTCTCAGAGGAGTACCAACCAAAGACATTCTAGAGGCTGCTACTTGGAGTTCTGTTCACACCTTTACAAAGCATTACCGTTTGCCTCTCTACTCTAACTCCAGGGCAGGCTTTGCCACTGCAGTGCTGCAGGGCCTTATAGCTGCACCAAATGCTATTTAGCTCCAGCCTCCCAACCATAGCTTTGGGATTCTACCCAAATGTAATGACTGCAACAGCGAAACACGAAGAACATAGTACATTTGTGTACACTTACCATAAATGTAGATGTTAGAGTGTATTCACCGTTGCAGTCCAGGTTACCCTCCCGTCATCCCCCTGTCATTCTACAGTTTATCTTTCCTTCTCTATCTTCTACAACCTATGTGGTGTATTTGCTTGTAGATGAAGGTAAAGTTTATATTGATGCATGTATATATATATATATATATATATATATATGCTACCTTTTTGGGGGCACCTGACAGTGGGGGCAAGAAAAACTAAAGAAAATGGCGTCGGCTGCATGATTTATACCCCTGACGACCTGACGTCATGGAAGAGAAGACAGAAACCGACGCAGGACCCAAGACTTTGGAATTCAGGCCGACTGAGGGCAACCTGCCAGCAGATTACCCAAATGTAATGACTGCAACAGTGAATACACTCAAACATCTACATTTATGGTAAGTATACACAACTGTACTTTCTGAAAGTCCTAGGAACCATGACAGTAACCATAACACTAGTCCCTTTAGCCAGGATGCACATGTGAAGAGGTTCCTTTTTCTCAATGGTCCTTACAACAACTTCCCATGTCTCGCCAAATCAGAATTATGGAGTCATGCAAGAAGGACCTAAGATGGTGGCTCCTTTCCAGTCATGCCACATTAGGTTGACCCTTTACCCCACGACAACCTCTGGCAACTGTGACCACGGACGCCTCCCAGATTTGTGGGGGTATTATCTGGGGAGGACAGTCCAAGGCACATGGCTGGAACACGAGACCCATTTTTACATCAATGTTCTAGAGATGAGAGCAGTGTTCTTGGCTTTGCAAGCACTTCAGTACTCTCTTCCACTAGGAACAATTGCAATTCAGTTAGAAAATATGTTGGTGATTTGGTACATAAACAAGCAAGAAGGAACCAAATCTTACCCACTTTGCCGAGAGGCCCTCAGGGTATGGCAGTGGTAAATCTCTTACCAATGTTTTCTGATAGCAACGCACATCCCGGGGAAATCCAGTGTGATAGCGGACAGGCTCAGAAGAGCAATATTGATGCCCCACGAGTGGTCACTAAAGAAAGACATAGCGGAAAGGATATTCGGAAAATGGGGCCAGCCTTGCTGCAATCTGTTTGCCACTCCCACGAATGCCAAATGCAGCAGCTACTTTGCCCTAATTCCCCCCTTCAGGGGAGTCACCAAGGGATGCTTGTCCATGATTGGCCCTCAGGACTATTTAATGCCCCCCCCCTTTTCCCCTGAAACCCAAAGTAATTCAGAAAGCCTACTCGTTGGGAAGCAGGATAATTCTCATCACTCCATACTGGCCTCAACAGATTTGGTTTCCCTTCCTCCGCCCTCACCTTCAGGAGGAATCCTGGACCCAGTTCCAGACCTTCTGACTCATGTCTGGAACCGGAATGTTCCACCCCTCCCTCCAAAGGCTCAAGTTGACAGCATGGCGGCTCCAGTTCCCAACTTAATCAGGCTTCACAATTTTACACTAGTAGTTAAACATATCTTGGTATCCTTGCACAAGACTACAACAAGGAAGCTATACTCTAGTAAATGGAAAAGGTTATTTTAGGCACACAGTAAAAATATCAACCCCTTTTCTGCTCCTATCACTTCTGTTCTTGAGTTCCTATCAGAGCTTTTTCAGCAAGGTTCAGCTACAGCTACCATTAAGGTGCAGTTAGCTGCAATCTCCAATCATCACATAGTTGACGAAACTTCAAACCTGATGTCACACAGGTTATTTAAAGCGTTCTTGAAAGATACTTGCTTATTAAGACCCCCCTTTAAAGAACCTCTTTCACCATGGGGCTTGAACTTTGTGCTAACATGTCTGACCTTGCCCTCTTTTGAGCCCTCATCAACTTGTGACCTCAAATTTCTGTCCTGGAAAACAGTTTTTTTAGTTGCTATTACCTCTGCAAGGAGAGTTTTGGAATTGCAAGCTTTATCAATCAAACATCCTTATTTGATATTCCATAAGGATAGAGTATCTCTCCATACCAACCCATCATTCTTACCCAAGGTGTGTTCTCAGAATAACTTAAATCAGTCCATTGAACTGCCAGTGCTCTTTCCTAATCATGGCAACAAGGCAGAATACAAACCACACCAGCTAGATGTGCATAGACAACTTTGTTTCTATTTACATAAAACCAAATATTTTAGGAAGTCTGATCATTTCCTTTTCACAGGTCAAAACAGGCAAGCCAGTCTCTAAAGTTTCACTATCGAACTGGCTTTCAAATTGTATTACCTTTATTTACAGTTCTAATAACAGACAACTACCATTCAAAGTCAAAGGTCATTCTACTAGGGCCATGGCTACGTCATCTGCTTTTCGAGCTAGGCTATATATGTACAGTATTTGTGCTGCTGCTATGTGGGCAAAACCTCACACCTTCATTACTTGTTACAAAGTGGATTTGGCCTCCAGGGACAGGGCCTCCTTTGGTTCCACTGTGCTGAAAACTCTGCTCCCTTGAGCCACCCATGGAATATGGTGCTAGTGACTCTGTCCCAACCAGTAAGAATGAAGTCAAGATAGGACAACATAACATAAAGAAGTTATGTACTCACCATAACGTTCCACGTTTGTTGTCCATCTCACCATTCATTCTTAAGATCCCTCCCACCATCCCCCTGCCTGGGGCTTCTAGAGGACCTAGAAGAATCTCCTCCTTGAGCAAGGAGCTCCTGACTTCCTTTCTTTATTCATCAGTATCCTTTATTATGGGGCTAGTGTCCAAATATATTTGGGGTTAGCAGCAAACAAGATCTGGGGAACCACACACTAATTGATGGGTTAGGTGTTCAACCAAGAGCCAAGTGAAAACTTCTAGCTATAGTATGCAGCAGATTTGGAGCTGAGGATCGGCTCCGAACCCAACCAGTAAGAAAGAATGGCGAGATGGACAACAAACATGGAACGTTATAGTGAGTACATAACTTTTTTTTCTCAAGTATGCTAGAAAATATCATTTCAAGGACTGTCACTTGTTTTACTTAAGGTGTTTTTGAGTGAAAAAAGTGAAAAATCACTTAATTTATTTTAAATTTATCTTCTGGTGTAAAATAATGCGTATGGGGCTAGAAATTCTACTTTTCAGGTTATAATTGACTTTTATACATCAAAACAGTGAATTCAGGAGATTTAGTAACTCTTCTAAGATCTGGTACTTGCTTGTCAGTCTCTCTCTCCAGTTAACCATGGAACAGTTGTTTGGTTCTTTCTTTTTCTTGTGGATGGAAAAAGGAAGTTTCACTGGAGTCTTCAGTATTCAAGCCAGCTCCCTTGTTGTCTCAGCCACTGATGGATGACTCTGCTGTGGCCAAATGTGGTGCTTCAGACCTTTGGTTGATGTATCTTAATTCCACTGGCATAGCTTCTTATGAAGCAACTAAAGACAGATAATTAGGCATCCCTTGTGGCTGTTGTAATGTCCTCCACTGGCAAGGAAGAACCACTCTTGTCCGTCTTATAGGAGGGAGTGGACAAACTTTTACTGCATATCTAGGCTAAGGTGCCTGATTCCTAAGGCAAGTGTCCTCCGCTGGCAAGGAAGAACCACTCTTGTCCGTCTTATAGGAGGGAGTGGACAAACTTTTACTGCATATCTAGGCTAAAGTGCCTGATTCCTAAGGCAAGTGCCCCTGCCTTGAGTCGGTCTTTTTCTGGGGGGGCGGATCCTAGAAAAAGAAAACCAAAATTAAGCATATATCTTCTCTTTCTGTCACTATAGACAGAAAAGACTTGCTGGCTTTGCTAAAGACTTTTTTCAAACCTTTAACACTTTAAACCTTGTTTCATCACGTGAGTATAATGAGTTCCCTCTCTTTCTGACACTGAATACCAGAGAGGAGTACAGGAACTTAACTGGGAGTATAGCTTTTATAGTGAACACTCTTCAAGCTGAGGATTATAAAAGTGTTTCTTCAGATTTGTCTCTAGAATAGTTATCTTTTTCTGAAATGACAGCCAAAACAAAATAATTGTTTCAGTTTGAACCAAATAAAATTATACTATCCCAGCAGAAATATGATTTATTACAAATGGAATTTTCTTCAGTCCGCAGCTGTTCCTTCTGCTTTACTATCATTAGATGATAATAATAGCAATTTTCCTGACAGTTAACTTTCGCCCCTTAAAAGTCTGATTAATCCCAAATTGAATCTTGCAGTTATTTCTTTAACAAAGCCATCCGCTGCTAAGCATATTATGTATGCTAACCTGTACATATTCCAGGTCCAGAACAGATTTTGCTAGAACATTTCTTTAGGGGCTCCTGGATTCTCATTTACCTTACTGCAACAGTAGTCAAATGGTGGAAATAGTACAGTTGTATAAGCAAAAAATAGGTAGTTGTTCCAGTAGAGAGTGCTCCCCCCTATTTTTTGTTATTTTTTTTTTTTTGCTGGTGTATATATAAACACTATGTGAGCCCTATTAAATTATCAAATGTTCAGATGGGCAAAAGAAAGAATATCATGCTGGTAAGCTCAAAAGCCTGGAGCGTCAAATAGTGTCTCTACTCTCCAGGATCATGGCACAGCAGAGATCTGAGACATACCTCTCAACATCTTAGAACAAGAAATCTGGACAAAGCCATAAATAAGGGAGGGGGTACAAAGGGCCAAAAATAGGGACAATTTTTAAATATTGCTCTTATAAACTTAGAAGGTTGATAGAATAACAGGTTTTGCTTTAACAAGAATTTTCTGAAGGGTATGAAGTCTGAAACAGAAATGTCTGTCATTTTCTGACTTCAGTACTCAGTTGAGTTGGTAATAATTTGCCGAAAACCACCATTTTATGAGCAGCAGACCAAAATACAAGGCAAAAATCTGGATATTCTGCAAAAATCTGGACAGTTGAGAACGATGATCTGGGGTTTTGCTTCTTTCCTTACTATGGTGCAATCTTGGAGTTGGTATAATTGGTGGGGGTGTGTGAGATGTAAGGCGGCTTGCCACCCTGCAAAAATGGGTGTTTATGAGTTATGGTTCATGTTGGTGTTCTGGGTTTTTGAGCTTTTCTGCTTGATATTCTGTTGTTCACTTATCTAAGCATTTGATAATTTCATGGGGATCCATAGTATGCATAATTTTTCTCTATTTACTTAATTCTCAGGGCTGTAGTCTCTCTTTCTTTGAGGCAAAATAACTCTGAAGGTTTGAGGCTGTCCTCGAGCCCTTCAGCAGATGTTCATCGTGTTATACTGCTGTAGTCATCACACTTGGGTTATCCTGCCATCAGGCGGTCCCGCAGTCGGCCGAATCCCAAAGTCTTGGTCCGGCATCGGTTGTCATCGCTTCTTCCCTGACGTCAGTACGACAGGGGGATAAGAGAGGCAGCCGATGCCATTTTCTTCAGTCTTTCTTGCCGCGCGGTGCCCGAAGCAGAAGCAGTTCGCAAGTGCCGGTCGGCTAGCTCCTGAGATTTTTTAATTGAATTTCAGCCCGAAGTCTTCTCTAAAGCTAAGTACCCCGTTGGGGAAACTTTTCTTGCCTCAGACCGATGTCAGACAAAGTTAATAATTGCATTTCTTGTGGGAAGCAAATACCTCATAAGGATTTTCATTCTTATTGTATTCCTTGCCTAGGCCCAGACCACAACGTCTCTGGTTGTCGGTTTTGTGCTAGGTTCAACAAACGTACAGTCAAGCGTCGGGCAGATTTCGCCCGACATTATTTTGGCAGAAAATTTAACTATAGCATGTCGTCGGAGCAACCGACATCAGCAATGATTAAAAAATGCAAGGATAAGGACAGGCAACCAAGGCCAAGACCAGATACCGAGGCCTCTGCAAGGCCTGCCCCCGGTTCTCCAGTTTTCAGCGAGGCGCCTACGCAGCCCCTGACTACCGCTGATTTAGAAATTCTGACAGCCTCCTAGACCGAATCAGCTGGGCCTCAGGAGCCCGTTCCATCTCACCCCTCGGACGCCAACCCTGACGGTGATCCGGAAATTTTGGACAGGCCTTCAGTTTCTGAAGGTGTCTTCAAACCGACAACTATCTCTATTAAGTCTTATGCTAAACTTAAAAAAGCCCCCTTAAAAGTTAGGAAACCGGGTCCACAGACCCCCCCACAGGCCCCTATGCCTAAAAAACAGATGCTTAAGATGGCTGAGGATTTAATTACCTTTATCAGGGGTTCACAACCCCCTCCTGACAAAAGGCCTAGACTGGAGGAAGATTATCCTTCCTCTGACCAAGCATCCATTTCCTCAGCTAACTTTGAGGACCAGGATTATTCCTTCTCTTCTTATGAAGACTCAGATGCTGAAGAGTCCATTCCCTCTGTCTCCCCCCCCCCCCCCCGAAGACTACTCTTTTGGGGAAACTTTACACACCATGAGGGAACACTTCCACTGGGAAGGCCAAGATTACTCTGACTCTAAGAAAAGACTCCGCGAGTTTCTTCTTCTTCTACAGAATAGACCCCTTGCAATTCCTCCAGTTTTAGACATTTTGGATGATGTTTACACCGAATCTAGTCTAAACCCAGATTCCTTACCTCCTGCACCAGCTAAACCAGACAGATACTACCGAGTTCCTGATTCTCATAAGTTTCTATATAAAAGCCCTGTTGCAGACCCCAAAACCATTTCCCAGGGTCCCAAAGGGGGTTAAGGCCACTACTGCTAAGAATCCACTACCTTCTGAAAGAGATTCCAGAGCATTGGAAAGATGGGGGAAGTAAGTGTATACGTCTGCCACTTTGGCCATGAGGGCCTTAAACTGCCAATTCCACATGCTAAAATACCAGCAGTACTTGATTACACAGTTAAAGCAGAAAATGATCCCTCAGACAGATCAACCTGATTTCAAAGAGATGCAGGATTTGCATGCAGCAGAACAGGTGGGAAAGCATACCTTACAGTGTGGTTTTGATTCATTGGAAGCCTCATGTAGAGCAGCTGTCACAGGATCTGTAATACGTAGACATGCTTGGCTAAAAGAGCAAGCCTTACCAGAACATGTCAAAGCAAAGTTATTGGATGCTCCATTGCAGAAAGATGTGTTATTTGGTGTCAAAGCAGAGGAAGTTTTAAAGAAAATGGAAGAAAAGGCAAAATCTATGCAGACAGTTAAAGATTTTTTACAGGTACAACCTCCTCGTTTCAGCAGAAACTGCCCATCAAAAAACTGGTCCTTTCCTGCATCAGACAGACCCCAAAGGGGTAGGTACAGACGCCCAAGGGACAGAGGCCAGACACAAGGTTCTTTCAGGCCTAGACAATGGCATACAACAACTCAGAGAGGTGGAGACAAAAGATCTCAACCCTTCAAGAAACAAACACAATGACTTCCCTCTTCGCCTTCCAAGCAAAATTGCCCTGGCAGCACCTTTGGGATGAAAACTGGCTCTATTTCCACAAAATTGGCACATCATAACAAAGACCAAATGTGTTCTGGATATTATTACCCGAGGCTACATATTTCATTTTCACACTTTACCACGGATGAGAGGCATGCCAAATCTGCCTCCAAACCAATGGGCAGAGGCACAAATGCAAATTTCAGCTCTCATGGATATGAAAGCAATTCAAAAGGTACCTACAAAGGAGCAAGGTCAAGGTTTTTACTCAAGGCTATTTCTAGTACCAAGAAAGGACAAAGCCTGGAGACCCGTTTTAGACCTCTCAATTCTAAACACATACCTGGAGGTACCCAAATTCAAAATGCTCAAACTACAGTAGCTTCTTCCCATGCTGGGCAAGGAGTCTTGGCTGGTAACGTTGGACCTCAAAGAGGCATACCTGCATGTCCCTATCAGACAAGATTGCAGAAGATACCTCAGATTTTTGGCAGGTACAACGCATTATCAATTCTCTGCATTGCCCTTTGGCTTATCTACCCAGAGTATTTACGAAATGCCTGGCATCAGTAATTGCATACTGCAGACAACGAGGAATACAAATTTATCCATATCGGGACGACTGCCTGATCCAAGCGGACAGCAAGGCCATTCTATTACAGCATCTGGCATTTGTAACAAAGCTGCTAAGTTGCCTAGGGTACACAGTAAACAAAAAGAAGTCAAAGCTAGTACCCTCACAAGACATAATATTCCTGGGTGCCAGCTTAAATACAACGGCCCAGATGGCTTATCTCACACCAGACAAACAAAAACAGCTGACTCGATACTTCAAAAAGATGGCAACTTTTACCCAGCTCACTGCAAGGAAAATCCTGCAGGCATTGGGGTTCATGGCATCCTGCATTCAACTAATTCCACATGCATAGCTGCATATGAGGAAATTACATTGGTACCTGAAAAGTGTATGGACTCAACACAGGCACAGCCTCGAAACAAGTATACCTCTCATTCTCTGCCTTCAAAAAGAGTTCCTATGGTGGGCTCAAGCATGTCAAATAAACAAGAGTCTTCCTTTTGTCTTACCTCTAGCAAACCAAACTATGACAACAGATTCTTCAGACTAAGCCTGGGGAGCACACATGGCAGGACAGTGCATACAGGGCAAATGGTCTGCAAAACAAATGCATCTACACATCAACCAAAAGGAGATGCTAGCTGTGCAAAATGCACTGACAGCCTTCAAGGACCTCTTGCATCCAGGACAACTACTAATAAGGACAGACAACACCACAGTTATGTGGTACATAAACAAACAGGAGGAACACACTCCTACCCTTTATGCAGACAGGCAATGACCTTGTGGAACACAGCATTGACTTACCAAGTACAACTGCAAGCACAATTCCTGCCAGGAAAGGAAAACATATTGGCAGACGAATTAAGCAGAAATTTGGCAGATCCTCACGAGTGGAGACTACACCCACAAGTGTTTTCAATGATAACTCAAAGGTGGGGACGCCCAGACATAGATCTATTTGCCTCCCCCAACAATTGCCAACTACAGAAATTTTGCACAAGGACTTTTCATTCCCTAGCCTGGAAAGTGGACGCCCTGTCATTCAGTTGGACAGCATTGACAGTGTGTGCCTTCCCACCACTACCTCTCTTGACCAAGGTATTACTGAAAGTCAGATCAGAGAGACCACAAATGATCCTCATTGCTCCGGACTGGCCACGTCAGCATTGGTACCCATTACTAAGGACCTTGACTCACAGCTCTCCATGGATCTTACCTCAGTTCCCACTTCTGTTGACTCAGCAAAACTCTCAGATCCTTCACAGTCAGCTCAGGACTTTAAATTTAGCTGCATGGAGAATTCCTTGAATTATCAATCAACACTTCTCTCAAAGGACGTCCTGAATGTCATTTTGGAGGCCAGGAGGCCCAGCACCAGAAAAACTTACTCAGACAAATGGAAAAGATTTTGTGCATGGAACCAGGCTAAAGGCCAAAATCCTTGGATACCAAACATTCCTCAAATACTGCAGTACTTAACTGAGATGCTACACAAAGGCCTTTCTTTCTCATCCATTAAGATCCATGCTTCAGCCATTTCAGCTCAATATAATACGGATCCTCCCATATTCTCACACCCTTTACTAAGGCAGTTTCTCAGAGGGGCTAAGAATATAAGACCCCCCAGAAAACCCCCAACGCCAGCTTGGGACCTCAACTTCGTTTTAGAAAAATTAACACTGCTTCCTTTCAAACCAGCCTTCTCAGCAGAACTACAGTACTTGTCATGGAAAACAGCTCTGTTGCTGGCTATCACCTCAGCACGCAGGGTCTCAGAACTACAGGCACTTATGGCAGTGAAACCTTTCATCATTTTTCATCAGGACAGATTCTCTTTACGAACTAACCCTACCTTTATGCCAAAGGTAATATCGAGTGTGGCTTTGAATCAAACCATTCATTTACCCACCTTTTATCCAAACCCCCAGAATAAAGGAGAAAGACTCATTCACTCTTGGGACATTCACAGACAGCTACGTTACTGTTTGGATAAGACAAAGACCTTCAGAAAAACTGACCAACTCTTTGTATCCTATGCTGCAGGTTCACAATGAAAGGCTATTTCAAAACAGACCATCTCCAAATAGATAGCACATTGTATCCGCTTTTGCTACTCGCACCATGGGAAAGCAGTGCCTGTTAATATTAGGTCCCATTCTACCAGGGCTACAGCAACCTCAGCAGCCTTTCTCAGGGGGGTTCCAACCAAGGACATTCTGGAGGCAGCTACTTGGAGTTCAGTGCACACCTTTACCAAGCACTACCACCTTCCATTATACTCAAAAACCAGAGCTGGTTTTGCCACTGCAGTTCTGCAGGGCATCCTAGCTTCACCTAACCCAGTTTAGTACCAGCCACCCATCCATAGCTTTGGGATTCAACCCAAGTGTGATGACTGCAGCAGTATAACACGATGAATATAGTACAGTTTTGTACCTACCATAAATGTAGATGTTCGAGTGTATATACTGCTGCAGTCCAGGTTACCCTCCCACCATCCCCTCTACATACCAGGGTATTAGTTATAACTCCATGTACATCAATCTGTTGGATGCATGTCTATATGGTGTATTTGTTAACAGCTAGTACTATTGTTTATCTACTAAGGTATTTTTGCATAGTTATTCGTATTGCCTTCCTAGTTGGGGGCACCTGACATCTGGGGCAAGAAAAACTGAAGAAAATGGCGTCGGCTGCCTCTTTTATCTCCCTGTCACACTGACGTCAGGGAAGAAGCGACGACAACCGACGCCGGACCAAGACTTTGGGATTCGGCTGACTGCGGGACTGCCTGACAGCAGGATAACCCAAGTGTGATGACTGCAGCAGTATATACACTCGAACATCTACATTTATGGTAGGTACAAAACTGTACTTTAGGGTGTGTGGAAGGTGGTCTAAAACTTTGAATACTGGCTATTAGCCATACAGGTTAGGCTAGTACAACAGTGATCTGATTGAATATCTACTGTTATAGTAAGTATACTTGCCCAACTTACTGTAACACTTTTTTGTGTGTCACTGTTTCTTAGGAATCAAATTGTTTAGCAAGTAGTAATAGCTGCTGTATGCATCACAAGTGGTCCTTGCATCTGTCGGTGGCCAAAAAGTATTTCAAGAAATATGTCACTCATTTTTTTCTATTTGTCCCTCTTACTGTACTTCTTACCCCCACCTCCCATTTAGTATGTGCTGCCTCTGCCATAAATAAGTTTAATTATGACTCGGTACTTGTGTAGACTCCTAGGCCACTGCTGCTTACCTTTTTTTTGTCATAAGTTTATCTGTATACCATGCTTGTTCAGTATAGAAAGAGATTATCCATATCTTGCTCTGGCCTAGTCCAGTGATTATTACACCTTCTGGAAATGATGAAATGTTTATATCTTTTCTATCTACAGTATATTTCTTGATATCTGAGCATGTTGTTGCTGCTACTACTAACTCCAAGTAGAGGGCAAACAGAATTGGTGACAATAGATATAGCTGCCTTCTTCCCCCTTGACAATTTAAAAAAAAAAAACTTCATTATATTGACCCTAGCCATTCAGGAGGTATAAACTGAGGTTATGGAGCACCTGCAAAGTGAAGGATTCAGTGTAGAAAATCTAATGCAGAAAGCACCACAGCAGGATAGAGCAATGGATATCCAAATTAAGGAAAAATCAGTGGAACAGGAAACAATTGGTCAGGTGCCCTATCAAGATATTTTGGAGCCTTCCACAGGAAACCAGTATAAAAGATCACTTGAAGCTAGACAGCAAGTGAAGGAACAGGATACTCTGGAAACTCTGATGCAGTCAATGTTGAGAAGTGATAGGCCAGTGAATTCCCATATGACAGAGCAATGGATGGCACAGGATGAAATTGAAGAGAAGGTGCCACAGGAAGATGCTGTAGAACTTTCTATAGAATGCACGCATGAAGTAGAAGGCGAAGGATGTGCCCTCAGTCTGGAAGAAAATGAACTAAGGGAAGAGTTGCTTGATTTAATGGACATAAATATATTAAAATCAGTGAAAGAAATAGACTGCAGAAGGTTAATAACAACCCACAAGTCAGAAATCTGATAAAACAAATGAACACAGTAAATAGGACTGTCCATAGAGAGCCATGCGATATAACAGAAGTGAACAGGATGCATTACTGTGTAGCTAAATTAATAACTGATAAATTTCTACCACAAGAGAACAGGGTAGTGAGGCAAAGGAAGGGGAGAAATCAAATACCATCATGAAAGTATCGAATAGAGAAAAATACAAAGCAATTAAGGCAAGAAGTGTCACTGTTACAAGACTATAGCAGGGGGAATAGATCAACAAAAGTACTAAGAAAGATAGATGTGATAAAAGCAATGCGCAGTATTTGAACAGACCAGGATCTATCATGCACTATTGCAAGTAAATTAAACTTTTCAGCACAGGCGAAAAAACTTAGAAGATACACAAATAAATATAAAGGAAAAGTACAAAATAAGCAATTTAGTGATGGCCCAAAAAAGTTTTATAGAGAATTGAGAAACAAGGTAAAAGGAATTGAAAGACCGCCAAAAAAAGAAGAAATAGATGCATTTTAGAGACGCATTTATGAAGATCCTGTGGAACACAACAAAGATGCAAAATAGATAAAAGAAGTAAAAGAAAGAATCAGAAATTTAAAGGTACAGGATATGAAATGGGATGAAGTAACAGCCAGAGAGATTGAAACAAAGTTAAGAAAAGCCTCTAACTGGAAAACCCCAGGCCCAGATGCAGTACCTAACTTTTGGTTAAAAGTATTAACATCTTTGCATGAAAACATAGCCATGAGTAAGAACTGTTTGTATGCACACCTGAACACTTAAGATTGAACCTGCAAGGTACCCTAAAGATTATAGACCAATAACTTGCCTTCCTACGACGTATAAACTATACATGGGAATTGATGCCGACAGAGTTTTATAGTCATTTTGAAGAAAACTCAATTATGGCAGAAGAACAAAAGGGTAATAAAAGAAAGTCATATGGAACAAAGGATCATTTGTTGTTAAAGTCACAGTGGAGAACTGTAAAATGGGAAAGAATCTAAGCATGGCATGAATTGACTACAAAAAAGCATTTGATAGTATCTCACATTCTTGGATAAAAGTCTGCTTAAAAATGTATAAGATACACCCTACACTGATTGACTACATTACAGTGACCATGAAACAGTGTCAGACCACTTTGCAATTAAGCCATGGTAAAGGACAAATTATTATCCCAGGGATAAAAATTCAAAGGGGGATATTCCAGGGTGACTGTCACCATTGCTGTTCTGCCTTGCCCTTAACCCATTAAGCTGTTTACTTAACAGCTTAAGCCATGGCTATAAGTTGGCTCCTAGAAAACAACAAAGTCTAAAGACGTCTCATCTTCTCTTTGTCGATGATTTAAAACTGTATCGCTCATCAGATGAGGAACTTGAAAGCACAGATGCAAGTTTTCAAAACTTTGAGATGATATTAGAATGTCATTTGGCCTTGATAAATGTGCAAAAGCTACCTTTAAAGCAGGAAAACTGCAGCACCATGAAAACATCAGCTTGGGAAAAGAATATGATATAAAAGAACTTGAGCAAGAGGAAGTGTTTAAATTATTGGGAATTGATGAAGGATCAGCAATAAAACATGAACAAATGCGAGTAAGGAATATTTTAGAAGACTTAAATTAATCCTGAAAACAGCATTGACATCTAGGAACAAAATCCAAGCTATAAACCAATTTGCTCTTCCTGTCTTAACTTACAGTTTTGGAGCAATTGATTAGCCCCAAAATGTGTTTGATAGATTAGCTATTAAAACAAGAAGGATGCTTCATGCTCACCAAATGATATATAAAAATAAGTGCAGACCTAGTTATATATTCCCCGTTCGATGGAGGTATGGTCCTCCTTGAAATTGCAATTGTGGGACTCAACACATATCTTCTGACTTCATGAGTCCCAAACATAGTGAAAGTTTTGTAACATGTGGAGAATAAATCTAAGATGACTTCCCTGCTTAACGTAGCAGAAGCATATTGGCGTCAAGCAGGAATGGAAATCAGACCGGAAGTAGATGAAAATCAGGTAACTGAATGCACCAAAACACAAAAGAAAGAATATAAGGTGAAGGATCAGATGAAAAGGCAAGAATTGTGGAAAATGCATAAATATAGTTGCAAGTATAGAAAACATCTGGAAGAACCTCATGTTGATGAGGAATGAACACAGGAATGGTTAAGGAGAGGTGAATTCAAACCAAGAGATGAAAGGTTAATATTGGCGGCACAAGAGTGGACTACGCACACGTTGGTTTACAGAGTACATTGAACATGTGGGAGAAAGAAATGTAGGTTTTGTAAAACAGAATTGGAAACTGTCGCACACCTATTTGCTGGTTGTGACATACTAATGGCACTAGGACTGTATACTGAAAGGCATAATAATGTGGCAAGATTGCTGCACTGGGGATTGTGCAAATATGGTGTTGAAGTGGCTGAAAAACACTGGAAACATGAGCCACAAAGCATCATAGAAAGTGATGAAGTCTACATCACAGGGGTATTTA